>NC_056737.1:1144500504-1144603004 GCF_019279795.1 Protopterus annectens | reverse complement strand
CTGTGGGTTTAATTCCTCATTGAGTTCATGAAGCACACAGCCGGGGACACCATCCGTCCCATGGATGCTGTGTTTTTGCCTTAGTGAGGGCAGTTCTCACCTGGGCGTTGGAGATGTTTGGGGGCTACAATCCTCTGGAATAGATATCTCTCCTTTGGGGAGGGGAGAAGTTTGCACTGAACCTGTCAGCCAGTATGTTGGCAATGTGTGTAGGTTCAGTAATTTTCACATCATTTTGAACTAATTCTGAGCATATCTGGGAGTTTCCTCCTAGGTTTCTAACATAGCTAAAGAAGGCCTTATGATTCTCTTTAGAGTCCTTGGCGATTTTTCTCTCAAAATTTGCCTTGGATGATTTTATGAGAGCTCTTAGTTTATATATATATATATATACACACACACACACACACACATATATATATATATATATATACATATATATATACACACACACACACATATATATATATATATATATATATATATATATATATATATACACACACACACACATTTTATATATATATATATATATATATATATATATATATATATATACACACACACACACACACACATATATATATATATATATACATATATACACACACACACACACACACATATATATATATATATATATATATATATACACACACACACACACACACACACACACACACACACACACACACACACACATTTTATATATATATATATATATATATATACACACACACACACACACACACATATATATATATATATATATATATACACACACACACACACACACACATATATATATATATATATATATATATGTGTATACACACACACACACACACTCACACACACAGACATATTACTGATAGTATAACGAGGATGTAGGATGAACAAGAATAAAGTAATAAGAAGTTATAAATGACAGTACTTATCTTATCCACTAAATTTCCTGAGCTATGGTAGACCACATTCATTCACTGAAGTGGCAAATGAGATCTGAGGTAATTCTTGCCAGAAGGGAGGATTATGGATAAGTTTAGGAGCTCAAGCTACAGAGCCAAGTCTTTAGAATTGGCTGAAGTTGGATCCAAGGTTGTATCCAAGACCCATTGATTAAGGAATGGATGAAAACACATCAGATCATGAGATTTGTCGATTTTGTCTTTCTATCCCTTTAGAGCCTTTCATTCACTGTATTTGTACTTCGATATTCCAATGTACATCCATTCTGGCATATTCAGTGCCTCACCTTTGCTTTCTCCTCGATCTCAAGGTAGGTTAGGGGTAACCATACTCTGCAAATGAATAACACAATTTTTCAATACTTGAAAGAGTTTCCTAATTGGTAACAGTGCAGCACAGAGCTAAACATTGTGATATTTATTTACTTAATTTTCTAATGTAAGTGAAATGATTCAGCAAATAATTTTTTCCACTATAACCCCAGGTAAAAACAAAATACAAAGGTATACAGACTTTAAATAAAACACAATTACTACAAGCAGATGTATTTCATAAAGAGATGAGCAGAACCTCCAGGCTGCCCATTAAACTGAATCACAGCATTTGCACTTTTGAACACAAAGTTTTGCTACTGTGCGGAAAAGGCTAGGAATGTTTTGAGTGCTCTAATACACTCAAGACTGTAATTCCCAAATGAAACTTCACTAGAGCAGCAATCCTTGTTCGCAAAGAAAGATTATTGTCCAGAGTAATGCCAGAGGCTTTGTAGAGCTAAAATCTTCTGTATATTGAATAAAGGAACAGAAGCCTTGCAAGTGAAAGATAAACATTTGTAGAAGAAACTGGAGTTAGTGTAGTGAGAGTGTGACTGTACCTGTAGCCAACTCTGAAAGAAGAGGATAACAAGGGGTGGTGTGCAACTGCTCATATTTCGGCTTTTCCCAGTTAGGGGTTGCCACAGCAGAAATCCAGTCCGCTAATGATTGGTAATGGATTTTTACAGTGCCGAGTTGCCAGTCTGATGCCCAACCTTCAAATAAGGCACACCCATTCACGCACACACCTACCTGCATGTCTTTAACGTCACTCGACCACAGGGAGGACATGCAGACTCCACACAGAAGGCGCTCCAGCCGAGAATCGAACGGTGGTGTGCAACTGCTCATGAGAGGATGAAATAAGCAAGCAATAATGCCTGACAGGGTGTGTGTTGATGTGTAATTAACACCCGCCCAGGGGTGTTATGAGGCCTGAGGCCTCAAGCTGAGAGCCTCTACACCCTTGGAAGGGTGCAAATTACATAGGTCTGTAAAATTGTTGTTTTACTTACTTTTTTAGTACTATATTATTGTTTTATATGAATTTTTGATGTAAAATATTTCTTTCCCCTAATGTTTCAAAGTTAGTGTAGTCCATATTAATGGTGTTGGAGGAAGCATTTTACAATCAAAATATAACACTTTAAAAATATCCAGGTATTTATTTTTTAGTTCTTCACTTCTAAAACATTTGGTTTCTTGCAAGTTATTAGAGATTGATGTCACTAAATTATGACACAGATCTGAATTTCAGACTTTCATTTTGTTTAGAAAATTCATTCTAACATAAATATTGTTATTTAAGCAACTTTTATAAGAACAATAATTAAAATCTGTTTCTATTTTTTAGCCTTTGTTCCCCCTTTATTTTATTCATCCAGATTTTTTTTAGCTAAAAGGTCCAGAGGTATGCAGATCTCTTTACTACTGCTGCCAATGGTCAAGCTCTCTCATGCACACACACACACACACACACACACACACACACACACACACACACACACACACACACACACACACACACACACACACACACACACACACGTCTGCTTCAGTAAATGCTAGCTGACACAAATCCTAACGTCAAGTAATGTTGTGATTTTATAACAGGATCATTTAAAATATGTTTCTATTTTGAACGTTTGTCCCCCGTTTATTTTATGCTTATCCAGATATGTTGAACTAAGACCTCTTATCAGAAGAAGGCCCAGAAACGGGGACAATTAATATTTCTCTTATTAACTTAAGAAAGTTGATAGAATAACAGGTGTTGCATTAGCATGAATTTTCAGAAGGGTATGAAGTGTACAGCTCAAATGTCTGCCTTTATTCTCTGATGTCACTGATTTGGCAGAAAACTAAAACTTTTATAAGAAAAACTCAAAATGAACCACAAGCCTGGAGACATAAAAATTGTTCAAAAAATAAATCCATGACCAGTAGTCCACACTCATGTACAGGATATTTAATCAAATTAAAAAACAGCTAACATAACGGTTAGTATATCCAGTTAAGAGCTTTTGCCATAGAGATGTTCTCAGAACCATTGAATAACTGTGTTAACACTCTAACCCAATAAGAATAATGGGTAAAACACACCCCCAAAAAATAAACCAATCACAAACTATCAAAGCTGTTACATTCACCAACCCATGAACTAAAAAAGTTAACCAATGAAAATGTTACAATATTAGTCATAAAAAACATCATCAAAAACAATCAAATGGTAAAACTTGACTTCTCGTCCGAAGAAATAAACTTGTACACACCTCCAAAAAGTACGCCAATCAATTACAATACATTCAGAAGCTGCAGCAAATGAAAGCCATCAACATTAATGAATCTACATACTATCTTATTATAGCTAGCAAATCTAAAAGAACCATTCAGTGTCAAATGAGCTACTAAAACATAAATATAAAAATCAATATTAAAAATTTCATAAAAAAAGTTACACTTTAGAAGCTCTATGCTTCAACTCACTACTTATGGAAATCACATTGTTCAAGCCAGGGTGCTTTGTGGCATCCAAGCATATTTGCCAAACCATCTCTCTATGAAGCAGAGGTTTTTTCCAGTCACCTATTTGATCTAACTGCACTTTTTCCAAAACACAAAATAAAAACTTGTCAAAATGGCTACAAACATCTGAATGTCTTGCCAAAGCACTTTTTATTGTGCTTACTAATACTGTACAAGTGTTGATACACTCTTCTATTAAGAGGGTTGTTAGTCTTGCCCATGTAATAGGCTGCACATGACACACACTGGGCCAGGAAACCACTTTACTTGTGTTACAATAAAATCTACCTTGCCCAGCCCTTTTAGAAATTGTTTCAAATAAATGACCTTGAACATCTGAGTCAATAAATGCACATTGTGGACAGTAGGCAAATTTGCTTGTAATTGGAAAACCAAAGGTTTTCTTTTTTGAATTCCTCTCCGGAATCCATTTTAATGTTAGGTGAATTTTTAAATACAAGTCTTGGTCCATTTTTAAAATATCATTTCAAAGAGTCATTGCATTGAAGTAGATGCCAGTTATTTATAAGGATCTGTCTAATGTCTGCTGCATCCACAGAATAATGTAGCACCATATTAATGTTATATTTAGGACATGATGTTGGACAATGGTCAGACTTGAGTTTGCTGTTACTTGTCTGATTACCAAACTTAATACTCGGACCTTAAAGATGGTCTTTTCCTGTCATAACTACCTCTCTGGTTTCATCTATTACATTTGAAAGATAACCCCATTCAACAAATATAGTTTGCAACTTGTCAAATTCTGAAATATATTTTGCATCATTAGATGTAAGACTAGAAATACATATAAACTGACTTTTTAAGATCCCTTTCTTTTGATGAAAGGGATGATGGCTTCAATGGCTTTGAAAATGCAAAAAAGAGTTACAGAAAGTTAGCTTTTGATAGCTGGAAGTTTCAAGGCACCCAGCCTAAGTTTTACCAATAGAAATGTCCAAAAAGTGTATTAAATCATTATCAATGCGATATGTAAATTCCAAAAATTCAGTAGATACCCATAGTTGATCCACAAAGGTAGAGATTTGGTCACGATTATTCAATGGCTCTGAGGGCGTCTCTACAATGAAAGCACTTAAATGGATGTACTAACCATTTGTTCGTCGAATGAACTAACCATTATGTTAGTTGTTTCTTATTTTAATGTAAATGAATTAAATATCCTGCACACAAGCATGGACTACTGGTCATGAATTTATTTTTTAAAACTTTTATAAGGAACACACCAAAAATATGAGGCAAAAATCTGGACAGTTGAGAGGTATGTCAAGAGATTTGCATTCCTCCTAACTGCTGCTGATGCTTCCAGAGATCATTTGATCGCTTTCACTGTTCAATCTGTCTGTCTCACACACACACAGTCTTTTCTGCTTTCAGGCATGCATTCATTCACACATACAGACAGAAAAAGATAAACACAGTCATACACATGCATACGTACACACACACATACACACACACACACACACACGCACGCACGCACGCACGCACGCACGCACGCACACACACACACACACACACACACACACACACACACACACACTCCCTTTCTTTGGTTTCAATGATTTTTTTTACACTTGCTAAAGAGTAAAAGCAGTGCTTAGCAAGTGTAAAATAACGGCTTGTTCAGTCTTTCACTCACATGCACGCATACACACACACTAAACAGCAGAAGTGCTGCTTACTGACCATAAAATAATGGTGGCCATTAGGTTTTTCCAGTCTGAGCTCCACGGCAGCTTGATATGCTGCCATGAAGCAGCCGACTCATTTTTCAGTGGGCATTACTTGTACATTAATACTCTGCTGGAGAATCCTCGTTATCCAATCGGTACTGATGTGCAGTTTGCCCGTTCTCTAACAGCCATTAGTTAGTGCTGCTTATTATTTCTTTCAGCTGCAGGAGGATGTAGTTGTAGCAACGGAAAGATCTTTGTAGTGATATCTTTACAAAGTGCAACCCTTTCTTGTAATCCCAAAATATTTTGATATGTTATAAGTAGACTTCAACCCAAATTAAAGGTTGGTTTCAGTAAGATCAAAATAAAGGACAAATTAGTGGGCTACCACTAAGCAGAGACAAGTTGTTCATATTCTTGGAGAAAGAAGGTGTTGCCTGAGTGAAGGTAGTGGCATAGTGAGAATGGTCATGAAACTCAGTGGCCTTGGAATATCTACTAATTTATAAATCTAAATGGGTGCCACCTTAATGAAATGCATGCATTTTATTGTTCAGTTTCTGTGGATGTGACAAGTGGTACATGTAGATGGAAGATTTGAACTTGCTAGCTATAAATTTCCAGCGTGAAGTGAGGTAATAAAATGGAAGGTGTTAGTTGCTGTCTAGTGTCACTTCAGGACACATTGTGGAAATATTTAACAGTGCAGTGCTCACTGCCACTCTAAAGGAATACCTTTGGAACCTGCAATCAGACTAGAAAATCTGTCAGGTATTAGGTTGCCTCTGATAAGTTCATTGAAAATAAGATAGCAGAGAACAACATCAAAGGTTGAGGATAAATAAGTGATCAAAAACCTGCTCAGTTGCCAAGATCAGTGTTGTTAAAGACTGCACTTGGTAAGGTTAGGAGAACAGATGCAATAATGCTTTTGCTCTTCATAGTTAATTCTTATTCAGGTGTGCACTGAGCAGAACATCAAAAATGGATTCGTGAAACTAAGCAGAGGTTTGAGTATAGAAGCTGAAGTTATTAAAACAAGATGAATAGCATTCACAGTAGATAATATCCACTTCTGCTATTTTATATATATATATATATATATATATATATATATATATATATATGCTTAGCCATGCATGGTGTATGCCTGGCTACACCCTTGATGAATGTTTTACCACATTCTTCTATTTTCATTTTTAGAAGAATGCACTGACTGAACATTTAATGTTACCAGGAACAACAAGCATGTATATATATGCATGAAAATATTTCAAGCACAGACAATAATTCCCTTGTAGCCCACCATAACAGTCATCCTTATAGTGTGTCTAATTTTTTCTTAGAGATATCAAAACTATTTAGAGATATCAAAACTAATGCTGCTTTAATTCCATTTGGTAGTCTATTCTGAGTATCATCAACTCATATACCCAATTAAAACATCTGTTGTTTCTATATATTCTCCTCAACAGGTTGATAACCCCAAACACTCCCAGAGGTAGTTTACTTATTTTCTTATTTATTTGAATTTATCTAAGGTAGTGCACTAATCACAAAAAAAAAAAAAAAAAAAAAAGTCTCAACCCAGGGAGAAATAAATAAGGCAAGCAAAAAAAAAAAAAAAAAAAAAAAATATATATATATATATATATATATATATATATATATATATATTGTTGAAAAAACTGAGCAAGCATCCACCAGAGCTGAAACCATACAGGACTTTTATTGTATAAGCTTATTGTTGAGATAAGTGCTTTCACACAGTACTGTGCTTCATCGGATCCATCAACACATAAAATTTAAAACTGTTTATATAATAAAATTCAAAAGCAAAACAACCAATTAAAAACAGTCAGTAATTACTGGTGTGATCTGTGTTTTTTAAGTATAGGGTTTAAAGGTATAGCAGCATTAATCTCCGGAGATTTATCTGTCTGCAGCCTAATAATCCATTTAGTTTCTGCAAGCTCTAATCTATTATTAAAATCTCCAACCCTCTTGTCTACATACACTAGCTGTAATAGCATAAATTCAAAATCATGACCAGGATGCAGAGAAATATGCTTGGCTAGTGCATTCAGTAAATTATTACGTTTAATATCACCCTGATGCTGTAGGATGCGTTCTTTAAGCATCCTTAAAGGACAACCGCGCCCTCAGACTCAAAAAACATATTAATTTCATCATGGTTTGATGTTTCCTACATTTTAACAGCACTCTGAGACTATTTTGAGCTTTTAAGATATTTTTAGATGCAATTTCTGACTCTGACCATATGGGGTCTGGCATATTGAAAAAATTCATACTGTTTACTCTGCCTCAAGTATCCCAGAATGCATTATTTGTCTCCCAAAAATTGCATCAGATCTGCCACTTTTTCCCTTAAGTTGCCATGACTTCATTGACTTAACAGGCATTCACTGCAGTCTTCAAATCCACTACTTTTGGTTAAATTGTTATCCTTTTTCAATGACCACTTGAAACACAAGCAGTGCAAATGCTACAGAACAGAACACAAAAGTGCATTTTCTAGCTCTTTCACCTTAGAAATGCTAAATTGCTTTCTTTTGTGAAGGCTGGAATCTAGCTCTTCAAGGAATCTCCCCTCCCACTTCACACCTACCTTCCCTAGCTGTCAAAGAGCCAAGGGTAATTTGACCCATTATCTGCATGTGATTGACAGCTCATCACAGCAGGTGACCAGACCAATGTATTGTTTGCTAGTCTGCCTTTTCCTCCTTACAGTGGGAGACTTTTTTTGTTGCACTACTCCTGTCAAATTTAAAACCAAGCAACATAGCACTGGCAATACTTCCCTGCTTTGCAAAGCATCAGTCTGCCACTTATTTTCCCTTCCTGTTTAAATAGCTAACAGATGATACACTATAAACAAATAATTTCAGACCTGCATGACAGCACCCACATGCTTTGAGTCAATATTAAAAAAAAAGTTATGGTAATGCATACCAGTTGTAATTTGTTGCACTTTAATTGTGCCAGACATCGCCTTATGCAATAACATGCTGTTACTGTCTATGCATGGTCACTGCAAAATTATCCTCTTTTTGTAGCCGTTACTGTACTTCATCAGTAGGGCTCTTCTTAATAGTGAGATTAGTCAACTTATTTGGTGGACTTCACAGTTCCAGCAATGGTCAACTACATATACTGCACCATATATTGGTTTACTCAGAATTTCACCGCTTAGTATGCATGGTCTTACTACATTTTTTGCTTTACAGTATCTCAATTTACAAAGTCTGCGCTCTATCCATTTATCTCTATAAATATAACCCCTGTATACATTAAGACTGCAGCGTAATGAAGATCCATCACCTATGAAACAGTTTATTTTAATGGACCTTACAAATCTATAGCAATCATATACCATTTAATTTTTAAAAATGTACCAGAAGTCAACTGATCCCTCAGACATACAAGATTAGCTGGCTTTTGTTTTACAATGTGCAAAAGTGGCAATTCCCACAGCACTATTGTGAAAAGCCTCTGTACCTCGTCAAGGTAGCCAGCATCACAGAGGTCCACTCACACCACAATACTTCCGTCTACAGCCTGATCCACTCACATCACCAGTTGCATGCAACAGTCTTCCAGATGCATGCGACGCATGCCCAGCCAAAAAATCTACATGCCTACATTTATTCACCAAGGACCAGTCCTTAGACACTGTACAAGTGCCAGCTGCCGACAAATAAAAAGGAATCATACACAACTTCATACTGCTCCATCATTCACACAATAGTACTGCAAATCAAGGCTAAGACAAGACATTCCACAATAGCGGTCTCTTGGTCTACATCTGCACAACATGACAGATCTTACACAAGTTATGCCAATCGATTGACCTTTGTTATTTTATTTAATTCTAGCAGCACACATACACATCACTATTTCTGAAAACTTTAGTATCACTTCACAATACCAGTACACATTCCATAAAATATTATCATTTGTCCAGAGCCTCAACTGCTCAACAGCAGGAACACCATGTACCTCAAAATTGCAAACTTGCATGCTCAGCTACTTGTTCCCAAATTACCACAAGCAGACAAAAGTTTCACCCGGACCAACTTGTTACAAACTACTATGCCTACTTTACAACCTGCTCCCTCAATGCTATGAATGCTTCACTATTTCATGCTTGGATTGATACTCCATTGAAAATGGCACTTTCCAAGTGTGTAATGTGCAGGACTCTAATCATACCATTCACAGTTGAAGCCAAAAAGATACATTTAGTGACTGCATGTAATAGCCAGTCCATACACCATCAGTAATACAATTCTACCTTACATAGCTTATCAATTCCATCCATTTAACCATCAGACACACACCATTTAATTTACCATCCATTAACAACTTAATAACCAATCCAGTTAGCTATATTCATCAAGTCAGGAAACCTTAACATTACACATCACAAACCATCCATAACCCATTTGTAGACTCCATTTCACATCACATGAATTCATTGTAGCACCATGTTAGACATTGAACACGATGGTCTTCTGTAGTGAGCTGTACTACTTCCATGCATTCAACACGATGGTCTTCTGTAGTGAGCTGTACTACTTCCATGCATTCAACACGATGGTCTTCTGTAGTGAGCTGTACTACTTCCATGCATTCAACACGATGGTCTTCTGTAGTGAGCTGTACTACTTCCATGCATTCAACACGATGGTCTTCTGTAGTGAGCTGTACTACTTCCATGCATTCAACACGATGGTCTTCTGTAGTGAGCTGTACTACTTCCATGCATTCAACACGATGGTCTTCTGTAGTGAGCTGTACTACTTCCATGCATTGAACACGATGGTCTTCTGTAGTGAGCTGTACTACTTCCATGCATTCAACACGATGGTCGTCTGTAGTGAGCTGTACTACTTCCATGCATTCAACACGATGGTCTTCTGTAGTGAGCTGTACTACTTCCATGCATTCAACACGATGGTCTTCTATAGTGAGCTGTACTACTTCCATGCATTCAACACGATGGTCTTCTGTAGTGAGCTGTACTACTTCCATGCATTCAACACGATGGTCTTCTGTAGTGAGCTGTACTACTTCCATGCATTCAACACGATGGTCTTCTGTAGTGAGCTGTACTACTTCCATGCATTCAACACGATGGTCTTCTGTAGTGAGCTGTACTACTTCCATGCATTCAACACGATGGTCTTCTGTAGTGAGCTGTACTACTTCCATGCATTCAACACGATGGTCTTCTGTAGTGAGCTGTACTACTTCCATGCATTCAACACGATGGTCGTCTGTAGTGAGCTGTACTACTTCCATGCAATGTGATTCCATCGTACAGGTAGCCAAATGTAATTACCTTGCAGAAAAGAGGCTGAAATGTGGAGTATGACCACTACTTTTCCACACAGCCAGGGGGCGCAAAGACAAAATCCTCAACTCTTTACACACTTGGATATGTGCATAAAACACAATTAGTCTGTGAACATCCACAGTATGGATAACAGAGGTTCCTGAATAGGTCTATCACCATTGCCATGGATGGTTTTGTCTTGAGCAAAAACATAACATCGACTAGATGGGAGACCCTACAGTCCCAGGTTACTGCCCATGAAATGTCATGGCAACAAATCCGGAGTGAGACAAGACTCTGAATAGACGATCGACTATATCCAAAACAGGGGGTATAGCCAGAGGCCTATGTTGTGGTAGTAAGAGAAATTCCCTTATAGTCTCTTCTTAGAGTCTGAGTAATCTTGACCTTCCCAATGGAAGTGTTCTCGCAGGGTGTGTAAGGTTTCCCCAAAGGAGTAATCTTCAGGAGGAGAGACAGGAGTGGATTCCTCTGCATCAGAGTCTTCATAGGGAGAGACAGATTCTTCATGGTAACCAGAAAGCTCAAATGATGGAAGCCTGTTCTGAGGACAGGGATTATTCCTCCACTCTAGGCCTTTTATCTGTGGGGGTGGGTGAGTACCCCTGATAAGAGTAATCAAGTCCTCAGCCATTTTAAGCATCTGCTTCTTCGTTGTGGTTCCAGGTGAGGGGACCTTAGAAAACGGTTTCCTGGGGTGTTTGGATGCCTTGGCCTTGCTAAAGGCCTTGACAGAGAAGGTAGAGGGAGGTTTGAAGACGCCATGAGAAGAGGCAGATTTCTCGACTGTCTCTGCATCAGTAGCAAAGGAGGCTTTGGTATAGCCAGGAAAGAATTTGTCCGACACACCAGCCTCGGGTACCGAAGGTACTGCTAAAGAGGTGTCATCTGTAGGCAGAGGCTGTGTCATAGTCTCGCTGCAAACTGGGACACTAGAGGTCGGCTTAAGCGTGTTGTCAGTAGAGGCCACGGACCGCATGTGTCTGGCCTTTTCCTTGTGTTTTTTGTGTAAATGCATAGTAGGTATATCAGACGACATTGTAAAATTCAAATCTTCTCCAAAAAGATTTTCAGCGAACTCGCCCCGACGCTTTATAGTGCGCATATTGAAAGAAGCATAAAAGCGACAGGCCGAGACGTAGTGGTCTGGGCCTAAGCAAGGTATGCAAAGGGAATGGAAATCCCTATGAGGTATTCGCTTCCCACAAGAAATACAATTAACTTTTACTGCTTTTAGTGACATTGGTCTGAGCCAAGAAAATTATCCCCAATGGGGTATTTAGCTTTTTAGATGACTTTGGAATGCTGATATTTAGTTATTTCATGAGCTGGCCGACCGGCACATGCAAACTGCTTCTGCCTCGGGCACCACGTGGCAAGAAATACTGAAGAAAATTGCCTCGGCTGTTTCCTTTATACCCATGCCGCACTGACGTCAGGGAAGAAGTGAAGACAAACGACGCCGGACCAGGACTTTGGAATACTGCCGACTGAGGGGGATCGCCTGATGGCAGGACAACCCATTTGTGATGACTGCAGCTGTATGCACGATGAACATTGTCCAATGCCACCCACAGGAGCCAGTACACAATCACAGGATGGGGTGTGTGAAGTAATACTGCAACATGGAAGGCATGGACATCTTTCGGGTAACAATTCACACAACTTTGATGTCCTCCAGTTCCACTGTTGTACTATTCCATGTGGTTGCCTTCCGCAGCTCACCATGAACTCTATTCTTTGCTAGATGTTTCCCTAGGAAAAGGTGGATGACAGCCCGTTCCAATCTAGCTCTGCCCATTGTGATTGTTCTGCTTGCATTTTTTTACACAACGTCTCATCTATGGAACAACTAGCTACTTCAATGATAGCATTGGTGGTGGTGCCACGTTCCGTACGTCCCCTGAAGAGGCCATGGATCTTCTGTAGTGAGCTGTACTACTTCCATGCAATGTGTTTCCATGGTACAGGTAGCCAAATGTAATTACCTTGCAGAAAAGAGGCTGAAATGTGGAGTATGACCACTACTTTTCCACACAGCCAGGGGGTGCAAAGACAAAATCAACTGTTTTACACACTCGGATATGTGCACAAAACCCAATTAGTCTGTGAACATCCACAGTATGCATAACAGGTTCCTGAATAGGTCTATCACCATTGCCATGAAGGACGCTTTGGTCTTGAGCAAAAACATTACATCAACTTGACGGGAGACCCTCCCGTCCGAGGTTACTGCCCGTCAAATGTCATTGCTTCATGTACATACATTTAGGTGAGTCTTTGACATGTCTCACAGGGGGTTCTGTTCAGTACTTTTTCCTTCTAGTTAAACCCATGTAGGTGTCCATTTCATATGTTGTCTTAAACGTAGAACCCCCTTCCTGAAGGTTCTGTAGGTAGTCTGTATAACGGTCCATTCAGGTTGTGAAATGCAGACATATCTAAAAAAAGTCAGTTTATAGCTCATTATGCACCCCTCTGTATTCATTACTATACAATACCGGATTAGGTGGATGTTACTTTTCTGTGTCTCGAAAAACTTTCGAAACTTCATGGAAAATATTTTCCTCTTTAATAGGCAAGATTGCCTTGTTCATCTGTGATCACTACAGTGTTTAGTTGGTCCACTGAGTGTGGTAACGGTGTGATTGACCATAGAGGGAACCAGGGCTCTCTTGACCAGTATTGAGTCAACCTAAAGATGTACACTTTTTCCAGCTTAAGTTTCAGCTGCACATTTGGAAAGACTCGGAAGGGTGGTACAGCATGCAGACAATTCCCCTGCCAAGAGGTGGAGATGGCATCGCTTATCACTGCCTTTTATTCCTTTGTCATTTTGCAATGCCAGCCTAATTGCCTGTTGGAAAAGGCAAACAGGTGCATTTGAGGTATGCCCCACTTGTGGTCCAGTTCCAGTAAGATCTCTGAAGCTGTACAGAATGCCTGGGTGCATCCCAATGGGTGTCACTTAACTGGTCAATCAGGGCTAATCTTGCATATTCTAGCAGTCGTTAGAACCACAAAACAGTTAAAATTAATTTAACTGCAGTGAGCTATTAATGGTATAGGTGTAGTCTCGCCTAGTACCATCAATAGCTGGGGATAATACTCGGTTAATTGAAAAAAATTCCCACCATTTACTTACCCAGTCCACATTAGTAAATGTGCTGTTTCAACCTGGAGGTTTACTACAGTCACCGAATCGTGAAATATGTCTAGCAA
Source organism: Protopterus annectens (assembly GCF_019279795.1). Classification (NCBI taxonomy): domain Eukaryota; kingdom Metazoa; phylum Chordata; order Ceratodontiformes; family Protopteridae; genus Protopterus; species Protopterus annectens. The sequence continues at coordinate 1,144,588,893 of NC_056737.1, read as the reverse complement.
TCACCATACTCTTCTCAGGACGTTCACACTTAGCAATATTCTTTGGTATGTCAGGTATAGACATGGGTTGCGTTTCCAAGATCCCTCGTTTAGCTTTTATAACTTCCAACATCAGGTCATATATATGTAGTCAAACTTTCTTTTCTCAAATATTGGTTTGGCTACCCACTCCTGTTTTGCTTTTGGGTACACCACGCGATACCTTAGCTCTCCCTTTGCTGCTGACTTCTTTGTAGGGAATCTCACCACTGCTTGCTCACAATGAACGTTCTCATTATGATCCAGGATGGCAAGTATGATTCTTGCTTTCATTCCTGCAAAACTAAAGTGCTCAAACTTGGGGCAATATTTGCATAGTAATGCATGGAACACCTCCAGATCGCCAGTATGGCAGAATTTGGTGATGTGCTTCAAATCTTTAATGATAAATTTGTTAGCAACAATTCTCTTCAATGCACTGTGACAGGCATCATCTTCTTCCAGCCACTTTGTCTCGTCTCCATCGATGAGTGGCATTTCATGTCCACAACAGGAAACCTTGTTGCCACCATCCCAACTGTGTTGGTCGGTTACATGGTAGAACAACGACAACCATTTCTCCTCTAGTACTACTGCATCCCCTTCACACATTTCAGCATACCACCACAGGTGATTTGAAATACTGTGGTACCACTGCAGTAAGTCTTGCAAGCCTCTCCTTTTCCCAGCTTCAGTTATTTTCTTAGTCAAATTTTTGGTCATATGCCACACATCAAACTGATGATCCACCTTTGGAAATTCTGTGCGCATCAATAACCTTATTCCAGGATGTCTGTCTGTCACCACAAGGCTGACATTAACATTTTTATCCATCAAGTTTTTCATGCACTTCTTAAAAGCTTTCTTCTCCAGTGCCACTGAGGATACACCTCGGCTGACCTGCTCCAGGCAGAAATCTACAATGAATCCAGAATCCAGGTCCATCATGCTGTAGCAGCAGTACTTTGCAGAATAGCCTGGACTATCACACCGCCCATCTCCAGCTAACCTTACTTCCTTACCCATTGCATCTTCTAGCAGATGAGACTGATGCTGTGTCCAAGTATGCTGCAAAACGGGGAATAAATACTCCCATTGAATCGAACAGAATGTGGCTTCACTTATAAATTCAAGTCCTAGATAAGCACTGAATCGCGCTATATGTGCATATGTACTTCCACTGAAAAGTACAGATGATGCCAGTAGAAGATTGCCAGCTGGCATTCAGCCGATTAATGGCTGACTTTCCCAATGGAGAACTTCATGTCCACTAATGCATGAAACATTCACCGAGACATAGGATCCCAACTTCACTTTCCTCAGTTCCACAGCCGAGGTGTGGCATTGTGGACAGGTCAGTTTCAGCAACAGGCAATCCAGGCAGGACTCAAACACAATGAACTTTGATTCTCCAACCATTTTCTTGTCTTCGTCCTGTTCCAGCACTGTGTCTTCGATCTCTGACGTAGACAAGTTGTCAGAAGTGTACAACCAGTCTGGATCCTTTTCCACATCATCTGTCCACTGAGAAAGTGAGGAGCTGCTATGCATGCTCGTGTTATGGACGTCCTTTCGTAGCTTGACCGGAGTACTGCAATGTGTCATCTCCGCAGCAATGTATGCACTAGAGCTACATGTGGCCTCTTCAGTGCAACTTTTGTCCTTTTCATTGGGACATCTAATCTCAATCAGGTGCTGATTGGCATTATTGAAACTGTGTTGTGGTCCGTCCGCACTCAATTCTGTTTGTACATCCTTTGATTTTTTTAAAATATGTGTGGTCTAACAGTGGTGAGACTCCTACTTCTGGAACCTGTACAGCTGCATCAATCATAGTGTGTGGTACTGTTTCAAGGTCCTTTAGCTTCACTTGAATTCCTATGCTGCTACCTTTCTTTTGGCGAAACTTTGTCTGGCATGCGACTGTACTCTGACTGCAAATCCCAGTCTCCATTGCGTATACTTCCATGTTTTCAACTACCTCTTCATACAAATCAGTTGCTTGAACCTACAATCACATAAGTGTTAATCAGTCAATGCTTGACTAATGACAAAGTTAACTACAGACACTCTACGATAACAGCATAAGCATTTTGATTGCCGACATCCTGACTCAATATAGTCAAGGAAGTCCCAATGAACTACATAAAAATTTTGTAATTTACACTATTACTCAGACAACCATAGACTGAATGCTTATCCAGAATCGCATATTACTGTAGGTTTTCATCTAAACTTGCTTCCACACATTCTTGATGCGCTTGACAGTCTTCCATTCGGTCTTCCACAGTGTGTCTTGACGCATCATTATCTGCATCCCTTTGATTCTGTAGCTGCACATGCTTCCTCTGCAACAGATACAAAAAGTAAGGCACATTAAAATTACATTCACCTGAGTAGTGACTAATTATTTGTGCGCTGAAGAGGTAATACAATTGCACTCACCTTGCGTTGCACAGACCGTTGCTCTGTCACAAGGTCTTGCAATGTAGGCTGCGTTGTACTCAGAAGGTCTTCAATAAGCTGCATGTAAAAAGTACATCCAATTAACTGTTGCAATTTGAAACACATGCAGTGCCAATATCTCACTACGCAAACGTCAGTTGACTCATTAAACCTTTCATTGCTCCACTGATACTCAACTTCTGCTGCTGTTTCTGCTGCAACCGATGTACTGAAGATGTCCGTGTCTTGCTGTTCGAAAGTGAGAAAATTGATGGTACTGCCGCTTTTATTAATCTCCGAATTGGTCACTTGGGTCTCATCTCATCAGGAAGTAGCTGTTGCTGGTAGTCAAGGTGAAACTGGCTCTGCTCAAAGTGTTGAGAGCAGAGGAAATGTCGTGGCTTTGCACTACCTAAAACTTCCTTAACAAACTTCGGTATGCTACCAACATCTCTACCACAGTTAATCACCCACTGTCTACACAGGTTGATATCCCGTGGAAACCGATGGAATGATACCCCCTGTGGCAGATTGTCTTGGTGCATACTACAGTTGATTGCAAAGCAGGAAGGCATTTTGACGATCACCTAATAAAAATAGAAATTACTATATCAAATCATACAGTACACACAATTAATTCATGGTAAACTAGTTACACTCCTTGATATTCATACAACCTGTAAGACTTCAACGGTTAGAATCGATGTGCAATGAGATATCCAACTTTAATAATGGCTGTTTTTGTGTGACAGTCATGCAATACATTTGTCAGTGTCACTTGCATCCGCCTTCTCTCTGCAATCAAAGTGTATCCTTGCTTACAGCCTTTACACGACACATGGAAGTCTGCAATTACTCCGATTCAAACTGGGGCACTGTAAACATCTACTTTTCTACATGAGCAATGTGAAAGCATTTTTCATTCAGGTGAATTTCTCCCCTTACCACAAAAACACTTTGTGCTACAAATTAATGAAATGACGCAGGATGGCATATAGCGATCGTATGCTAACTCTGCAAAGGCCTAATAACTTATGGGTTCATTAGTCTTGCATAGGCAGTGTGACCGGACCTGTACATAATTAAAAACCACTTAAAGGATGACATACACTTTTGTCTGCATGGTGTGAAGGACGTCAACAGTTGCACTGGTGGACATTCGCCAATGATTTAAAGTTGCTGAAATATTGCTATAAAAAAAGACAATCACCATCATGATATACAACAGTGAAAACGGCTGTAAGTACGTACTCAGCTGTCAGAGCAGCATCAATTTAAGGCGATGGTAGACAGATGTACACATGACACATTAAGTATCCAAGTCAGTGATACTAACTATTAGTGTACAAACTTCATAATAAGGTAGTGTATACAGTATTTGAAAAGTAAAACCATTTTTCAACTGGGACCAGGAAAGCACAGCTAACAATAGACATGTCAGTGTTCAGAAAAAATCCAAAGTCCCTCAAAGGGTCTAAATCACACAGAAGCCTGAATATAGTTTTTAAAACGTGGGTATAAAGGCATGCCGAGTCAAACTGTGGGTGCACAGTTATGCATGCAGTGTGACCTGAAGTTGAAGTTATTTCTGCCCATTTTTCAATTGCTCGTGGAGAAGACACGCAACATAGGCATTCGAGTGACGTGGTCATCATTGTGCATTTGCCACATAGGCACCATGTCATACTTGATAGACTGCTGTAATCAGGGTCCGGCGAAGGCGGTTGATTCTCACCACTGTTGCACAAACGGCGCTGCTTCCTTGGCTCACCAGGTCGATACCTTGGTTCAAATTGATATCCCTGTCTTGCACTATTTTGACTGTGCCCTGCCATGAGTACTGTTACAATGTGGGAGAGAAGAGCCAAAGGAAATGCATGAGAATTCTCCAATGCAAAAGAAATACATGTGTTCAGTGTTCCCAATATTGCATGCATGTACACATCCATATATATGACAGCCTGGAGGAAAAATCAATCACCCTCACTGAAGACACCATTGACAGTGTTTCGGTTTGGATAATGGGCAAAGTAAGCTACATCTATCAGAAGGCATGTAATCACAGTACAAAAGAGGGAAATTAAGTGAGACACACACAGACACACAGACTCCACACACACAGACACACAGAGTCCACACACACACAGACTCCACACACACAGACTCCACACACACTCACACACACACACAGACTCCACACACACACACACACACACACACACACACACACACACACACACACACACACACACACACACACACACACACACACACCACAGACTCCACACACACAGACCCACAGACTCCACACACTCCACACACACAGACTCACACACTCCACACACTCCACACACACACACACACACACACACACGCACACACACACAGACTCCACACACACAGACTCCACACACACACACACACACACACACACACACACACACACACACACACACACACACACACACACACACACACACACCCACACACACACACACACACACACACACACACACACACACACACACACACACACACACACACACACACACACACACACAGACTCCACACACACACACACACAGACTCCACACACACACACAGACTCCACCTCTTCTCTAGACCCGAAGTTTATCTGTCACTGGTAAGATCCGACCTCTCTTGTTTGGTATATATTTCGTCGAGGTACAGGCCAACAAGGAAAGACTGTGGCTGACCAAGTTCACAGATGACTGCAAACTGGGTGCAATAATTGACTCTCCAGCAGACAAGCATCCACCAAAAGGGGCCTCATAGCAACAGACAACTGGTGCCACAGCCATGGCCTCAAGCTACATGCCAAAAACTGTATAGTCATCCCCTTTTGAAAAATAAATAAGTGAACACAAATTTAGTCTTCCCTCATCAGGCTCATAATTGAGTACAATGCCACTTTTGCGATGTACCTTACCAGACACCTGCAGCAACTGGAAAGACACCAAAAGTACCTCAACAAGGGGATCAAAGGGCTCAAACAGATGCCATATGCTGCCTGGTTAAAGAAATGCCAGCTCTAGTCAGTGGCATACCGCCTGTTCAGAGGTGATCTGCTGTACCTCAGAAAATCCAAATCCCATCGAGCTACGTGCTCGAGACTTGAACCTCAGCATTGAAATAGGACATGCTGGAGGGACAGATTCATAACCCAGAGGCTCCCTTCACTCTGGAATAAAATCCCAGTCCAGGTAAGGCAGAGTCCCTCATTGACTCTTTTCAAGAGGAATGTTGATGAGTGGATGTGGGATCCTAGGTTTACCCCGGGTATCACTTCTGTGTCACTGTTAGACAGAGGCACAGTATACTAACTTCGAAAAAGGCCATAGCAAAATTAATTTAAAATGGGTGGCGAAAGCCAAACAACTTCTCCCTAGGATTATAAATTACCTAGGGCAGATAGCCTAGTATGAACCTATGCACCTAAATGCAGTTATTCAACAATTGATTTTGAAACATTTACTGTGCAAAATTTCTAATCACTATAATATACAATTTCGAATGGCAGTTTACACTGCTATAAAAGTATGTCAATGGTATTCCCAAATTAAACTTAATCCTCTTATAAAATATAAACAGATGGCAGAACGTAAAGCTGATGCTCGGACAAGATAAGAGCTGCTGCTGCATGAGTGCACCATACACATTGTACTACAGGTCCACTACCTTGGCCTAGCCAATAACCGATTTGGCCTGTGACATGTTGAAACACCTTAGGTTGCAACATTGTGATGGCAAGCTTCATCACTGCTATCAGTTAAGGATTTGGCAAATATCATTTTATGGAGTGAAGAACACATTTGTGCAAAAGTCACATTTACATTCTTATTCATACGACAAAATAACGTTATTTTTTTCAGTTTCTGACTTATACAATTTAGTTTACATCAACAATTACACAGCTATAAATTTTATAACAGCCTGGCTTGAAGCCAATAACACTATACAACCTGGACAAAAATGCTACTTGTCTAACAGTATCATAAATATAAATCAAGGTTTAACAATTAACTCTTCTACAAGAAAAATGAGTGACGAAGCATGTTGTTGTCTAAGGCATGTTAGTACAAGTTTCTAAAATGCATTCAGTATATACTACATGTTTGAGCATAATCTCTATAAAGCAAGCTCAAAACCTGGAAAAACGATGCCAATGTATTACTAATATAGCCACCAGTGTCTTTTAGGAAATTACACTGAATGATTTTAAACTGATATGCTTGTCATTTTTCTATTCTTCTAGCCAACATAAAACCCTTAAGCCAAAACCTTTATACCACACAACTCAAAGTCTGCTTATGGCATTGGGACACTGCATTCATGCTTACTTTTTCTGATAGCACAATGATCTGATTCACTGTAATTCAAAAAAAATGCTGGCCTAGTCGGACCTTGACTCTCAGTGTGTGGAAATCAGGAAACAACGACTATAACTCTATTTGCTAGCCAAGCATCCTAAAAACTACTACTAAATGCAAATAAAACAATCCATCATCAAAACATTAATTATGCAGGACAGGGGCATGTACATGACGCGTGAACGGTCACACACGCACTTACATTACATTTGGCCAGCATTACACAGAGAACTAAACTGATGCATGGACGCTCGCAGAGAAATGCATGCCGATTTTACATTTACCAAATGCCAGCATTATACAGAGAAATAAAACGAGTAATTATAAAAAAATCATTCAAAAATACAGCCCCCATAATATAATATAGCATCAATAAATACGAAAGAGCTACAGTAATCAAGTAACAGCAGCAAACAGGGTAGCACGTGGCACATGCGCACACAAAAGGTATACAATCTATCAATGTGCAGTCAAACACTTGCGAGCACAATATAAGGTCTAGTAGTACAGAGGCTCCATGTATAATTAACATCTGACTTCATTACGAAGACTTACCTTACTAATGAAGAAAAAATTCAGTCAAGCTGCAGGCAATGCAAACAACAGTGTTGAGGTCTTGAATCACGTTGACAGGATACACTCACTAAGAAAAAGAGTTCCACACGTTAGTAGGTCCGTTTTATTGTGGGTAAGAGTGTGATGGTCAAGGCACCTCATACATCACAAGATGGGTGCCTCATCTATACAGCATTCACATCAGGCTGTGGTTACATCAATTTGGGGGGGGGGTCTACTGAAGAGTACAGCAAGAGCTATGGCAGATATGACGGCATCATTTCCAAGCCAGCTCGACTATTTCTAGCTTATGGTTTAAAACGGAAACTCATACAGTACGTAAACGTAAATAGGCTAAGAGGTAAAACAGTCGAGTGGATTATTTAGTAAAACTGCGTTTTTTACTTTCTAATCAGGTATCAAATAACTGAGATTAGACGCACACCAGGTTGAGCAATCTAGTTTAATATCCCGTTCTCCTTAAATGCAGTAAATCTAGACAAGGCAAATTATATCTGGGGGGACATGTAAACAGTACTAAAAGTTGATCTGTTATAAACAGAGACAGGTGATCAAACAGGTCTTGCTTTGGCATGCATTTTTCGCAAGGTTATGAAGGCTGAACTGTCTCAGCTACTAACTTTATCTTGGAAAATTATGACAGAAAACCACAAATTTTGAGAGAACAAACCCAAAAACAAGAAGCATTAATTGGAGTCTCACACAGTCACACTGACAAACTTGCCCCCTTTGCTTGCAGTCACACTCTTGCCCCCTTTGCTTGCCTGCAGTCACACTCTTGCCCCACCACTTTGCTTGCCTGCAGTCACACTCGTGCCCGCCCCCATTGCTTGCCTGCAGTCACACACTTTGCCCCTCTTGCTTGCCTGCAGTCACACAGTTTGCCCCCTTGATTGCCTGCAGTCACACACTTTGCCCCCCTTGCTTGCCTGCAGTCACACACTTTGCCCCCCTTGCTTGCCTGCAGTCACACACTTTGCCCCCCTTGCTTGCCTGCAGTCACACACACAATAGCCCCCTTGCTTGCAGTCACACACACTAGCCCCCTTGCTTGCAGTCACACACACTAGCCCCCTTGCTTGCAGTCACACACACAAACACTAGCCCCCTCGCTTGCAGTCACACACACACACAAGCCCGAACTGAGCATGCTTGTTTAGTCTATGCTTTTTTTTTTTTTTTTTTTGCTGTTTTCTGGTTTCATTCCAATTTAAGCACTAGTACAACAGGTAATAAGCAACCTCAAGACCACTGAAAAGGCTAGAAAATTCAGTGATGAGACAATTCATTTTTTTTGCAATCCATTCTGAATTTGAAAATCATAAATACATAGTTATTTGTCAATATGTGGACACAATACACAACTTGAAAGTAAATCTGAATGAAACCAGAATAGAAAAAAAAATACAGACTAAAGAAACATGGTAAGTTCACTTTAAACCCCATAGTCAAGAGTAAAAAGATGGATAACTCATGGGTACTGGCTTTTATTTTGATAAGGTTATATCAAAGATTCTTTGAAAAAAGACTGCAGCTGATTGAAAAAAAAAAAAAAAAAAAGACCAGTACTAGGCACTGAAAACAGACCAGTACTAGGCACTGCCTGCTTCAGATTGAGATGTTGCTAGAAGTATTTCAGTTTAACAGAACACATTGAAATCATAAGCTTTGGAAGGCTCAGCTTGGATTTACAAAGGAAGGTAAACAGAAAATGTGCTGTTATTGGCAAAACTACTAGTAACTGTAAACTTGAATTACCTTCAGTCCTTAAACATTTCTTAGAGCTAGGTGGAAAACAGATCAAAATGGCGTTCTCATGCAATAGTGACAGTACACAGTACACAGATTCTCAGATGTATCCCACAAATTGTCTGAGGGTCACAGGTGTTACCCTTTAGCATTTTCACAGTGCAAGTAATAACAGTCACATCTTGGGAAGACAGCAATTTCCCACACAGGTGAGACAAATTGTATTGGTGGTACCACATCCTTCAAACATTTCTTTATAAGATAGCAAGTTCACTCTTTCAAATGTCTCTTTTATTCATAGTTGCTTGTAACTCCAACAGTGAGCAGTACAATATCAATGTTGCTTTCACAAGGAATCTATTTCCATCAAGTAGTACACACACTGTTCTAGAACTGAGCCTCTATCTCCATAGGTATGTTATAAAAGCCAGTACTCAATGTACTTGCTGCAGGAGAACTCACAGCATTACATGCCCCATAACCATTTCACTACCATGCAGTGACAATCTCTGATGATGTATCATTGTCCAACATAAAAATGGATAAGAATAATTAGATAAAATGATGTTTATGTAATGTCAGCATATTCCTATAATGTTGCCCTTTCAGGAATTGAACAGAAAGCTATGTGAATCTAATGACTAATGAGATCTGGATGATCCACAAGCTCCACAATGGAAGTCTTACACAAGTGTGACACTCCTCGTATGATAATTTATTACATCATATGTATGTGTCATAAATAATTTTGATATAAAAGGGGTGACAGGGGTCTCTCCCACTGTAAATATGCCATTATAACTGTGGTTAATGCAATTCATGCACTACAGTATAACCCCCAACAATGCCAACAGTCACAGAATGTGAATGTTGAACACCTGAGAAATTTGAAAACAGAAAATACATGATATCGTAGAAGATGATTGTGCCATGGTAGAAGTGTTAGTACAATTCTGAGATATATTGGGTTGCCAAGGCATTACATTGTGTTATTGCTGCAAGGGGTATGTGTGCATGTTATTGCTGTACTAAGGCAATGACATGCAGAATGTCATCTTATTCACTCATGGCAGAGAATATCACTTCCTACATATGAGATGTAAGGAAAATGTAATCACATGTCATAATTACTGTGAATAAAAATACCACACCATGTGGGGGGGGGGTGGAGAATTGATCCACATGTTTGGTATGTGTCTATCTCGTCACCTAGCTACCCATCTGTTCCAAAAACAGACTATGCATGGAGGAAGTATGTAGAGGTGGTTACTGAGCAGCAGACAACTTACATGGGATACAGTACAGCGCAGTAGCAAAACACACCCCAAACACGCCTCCAGCCCTGTGGAGGCAGCAGCAGTATGATTATTCAACAGTGCCGACTGGAATGTAATTAATATTCAGCATCTGTGCTGATAGCAACCCAAATGACATTAATGTAATGTTGTATTAGGGACATAAAACTTCATTCAGTACCAAAAATGAAATTTTTTCAGGGACATTAAAACTAAAATGCGTGCATTTCTAGAAAGTATACTGCAACATTTTAACGGCTTTAAGGAGTGCTACTTGTAATGCGGGGGGGGGGGCAGGGGAGCTTGCCACCCTGAAAAGGGAAAAAAAGTAAATTTATCAGAGGATGGAGTTCGCAGAGTGCCTTTATATTTAGCAGTTCACACAAACTGACATGAGAATTAGCATGCCTGTCAGTCTTCCTCGATATCCCCTCCCATTTGGTGTGCCAGTCAATGACGGCACGCCCAAAGCTGTGCAGAACTAAGTGCGACGTACTACACTTGTAGATTACCAAATGATCTTTATATGACTGCAAATCCGGAACATGCAGTTAAGAGGTATGCAAGCACCTTTTTAACAATGGCATTTTTTTGACATTCCTAAACAATAATAAGCAAAGCTACAAACTGGCATTTTCTTGACATTCCCAAACCATAATATACAAAGCTACAAACTGCGATGGTTAAAAAGTTCTTGCATGCCTCGTGTTATGAAACGTCGAACTGCAAAACCCCAAGACACATGAAAAGATGAGAAATACTGCTTGGAACACAGAAGGGCAAAAATGTTAACTTCCTACAGGTTATATAGCGGTCATGTGAACTGTTGTCCCGATAACGGAAAAATACCCAATTATTTAACCACAGGTACACACAGAGTCCAACAACTGTCTTTCAGGCACATATGCATTCACCTATCCTTAGGCATTATACCCCCAAGCATTTGTTGCACAGCTACCAGGTTATACCTCATACCATGCTTTTCGGCCCCAAAACTTGGACCGAACCACAAAAGGAGGTGGAGTATTGATTTTCAAAGATACCCACACCTCCAGGTTGGTGGAAAAGCACGAAGCATCAGAGACTATCCATGTGCAACTAACAGTGGGTAAAACTGCCTTCCAGTTTATAGCCTGCTACAGACCACCCTCCCAAACCCAGGAACCCCACTCGGTCTTCCTGAGAACACTGGAAAATATGAAGGTCTCTCATAGGTTCATAGGTTCATAGGTTCATACTAGGCTATCTGCCCGAGGGCATTTACAAGCCTAGCCCATCGTTTTGTGGCTTACGCCACCCCTTTAGTATGGGGAACTATACCCATTATTTTGCTGTGCCTCTGTCGAGCAGTGACACTGAGGTAATCCCTGGGATATCTGCGATCTCCCATCCATTGGTCAAGATTTCTCTTGAACAAGGCCAGCGAGGTGCTCTGCCTCACATGTACCGGGATTTTGTTCCACAGCATAGGGAGTCTTTGGGTGATGAATCTATCCCTCCAGCACGTCCTATTAATAGCCGTGTCAAGGTTTAAGTCTCCGCCCTTGTGGCTCTGATGGATCTAGATTTTTGAGGTGAAGCATATTCATCAAATCTGGGTTTGACATGGCCTTGTATGTTAGGCAAAGGTCACCTCTGAGCAAGCAAGCGACTGAATAGAGCTGGAGTTCTTTCAGTCGGGCAGCATAGGACAGATTTTGAGACCCTTTATCCTTTTGGTGAGGAACTTTTGTGGCCTCCAGCTGCTGCAAGTGTCGGGTCAGATACATTCGAATGGGGCATTGTACTCAATCATTGGTCTGATGAGTGATGAGTAAAGGAGACTATGACCTCCCTTGATCTAGATGAGAATCCCTTCATGATAAGGTGGGCAATGTAGAAGGTCTTCCTAACTACTTTAGCTACATGGGTGTCGAATGACAGACTACTATCAACCTGGGTCCCCAGATCCCTGATAACTTCTTCTGTGCTCAGTGGATTGCCACCTATTTGGTAGCTAGGGGTAACCTTGTTTTTCCCGAAGGGTATGACTATGCATTTTTTGGCATTTAACTTTAGGCTGTGGCTCTGGCACCAGTTATCCGTTTCTGTGAGACCCTTCTGAAGGATATCTGTGTCAGATGTGTTTTCTACTATGGCGCCCAGTTTGCAATCATCTGCAAACTTTATCAGCCATAACCCTCCTGTGTTTGCTTGTACTTCGGAAAAGTAGATGCCAAACAAGAGTGGGCCCAGGACTGAGCCCTGTGGGACACCACTTGTGACAGGCTTTGAGTCTGACATGGCGCCAGCAACTCTGACCCTGTGGGTTCTGTCACTCAGCCAGTTTGCAACCCATCTTGTGATGTATGGGTTGACATTTAAGCTGATGAGTTTTTCAATGATACCCGAGTGGGGTATTGTATCGAAGGCCTTAGCCAGATCGAGGTAGGCTGTATGGACTGCCTTTCCTCATCAATGGCTTTGGTGACTGTTTGAAAAAGTCAACCAAGTTTAAAGGCATGATCTGCCTTTGACAAAGCCAAACTGGGTTGGATCCAAAGTCTGCAAATTCCCTATGTCTTTATTTATGAGGTCCATTATGATCCTCTCCATGGCTTTGCAGATAAGGCTTGTCAAGCTAATGGGCGGTAATTTCCAGGGTCGGTGGAGGCACCGCCTTTGTGAAGTGGTACCACAGTTGCAGTGCGCCACTCCCTGGGTACGTATCCAGAGGTAAGACTTTGATTAAACAGCTGTCCTAGCTGTGGGTTTAATTCCTCACTGAGTTCATGGAGCACACAGCCGGGGACACCATCAGGTCCCATGGATGCTGTGTTCTTGCCTTGGACAGTGCAGTTCTCACTTGGGCGCTCGAGATGTTTCCGGGGCTGCAATCGTTTCGTATACCTATCTCTCCTTTTGGGGAGAAGTTTGCACTGAACCTGTCAGCCAGTATGTTGGCAATGTCTGTAGGATCAGTAATCTTCACATCATTTTGAACTAGCTCTGAGCATATCTGGGAGTTTCCTCCCAGGTTTCTAACATAGCTAAAGAAGGCCTTATGATTGTCTTTTGAGTCTTTAGCTATTTTTCTCTCGAAATTTGCTTTGGATGATTTTATGAGAGCTCTTAGTTTTTTACTTATAGTGATCAAGGTTGTCTTACCTTTTAAGGATTTTGCTCTATCTTGTAGTAGCTTCCTCCTTTTGTTGTAGAGTTTGTTTATGGCTGGGGTCCACCAGACTGGACGCTTGCCTTTGGTACAAAAAGTCTTTGTTTTGCTTGGGATTGCCTTATCCATGCAGTCCAAACACCATTATATTGGGCGACTTCAACTACCCAAACAGACTGGGAGCATTACTCTAGCTCCAACACCCTAGCCCAAAGGTTCCTAGAATTTATAAACTCAAATGCTATGGAACAACTTTTTACCATTTCCGCAAGAGGGGAAAACATACTGGACCTGATCATTACCAACATGGGGACTCTATGCTCCAGACCAGAAGTATATCCCTCACTGGTAAGATCAGGCCATAAACTAATCTCACTGGATATTCACATCCCGACCCCACCCCCTGCCCAGAAAACCACAGTGAAAACTTCTCTAAATCAAATTTCACACTCCTTAAAAACGAGGTGGAATCCTTCAAAGCCCCCGGGCCTGTGGAAAATACGGCCCAGACCGCAGAAACCTTTATAAATGCATTATATGAACAACTTCAGAAATGCATGGATCATGCAATCCCAAATAAAACCAAGACCCAATCCTCCAAAGGCAGACATCCTGTCTGGTGGACCCCAGCTATAAACAAACTATACAATAGGAGGAGGAAGCTACTAAATGATAGAGCAAAATCCCAAAAGGGGAAGGCATCACTGATCAGTATTAGCAAAAAACTACGGGCACTCATAAAATTGTCTAAGACCAGCTTCGAGAGAAAAATTGCACAGGACACTAAGGATAATCACAAGGCTTTCTTTAGTTATGTTAGGAACCTGGGTGGTAATTCCCAGATATGCTCAGAATTAGTCCATAATGACAAAAAATACACTGAACCCACAGACATTGCCAACATCCTAGCTGACAGGTTCAGTGCAAACTCCGCCCCCTCCCCACCAAAAGGAGGTAAGAGCCACCCTCTCCAAAGCAAAGAACACAGCATCAATGGGACCAGACGGTGTCCCGGGCTGTGTCCTACATGAACTCCAAGAAGAGCTAAACCCAAATATAAAACTACTGTTCAATCTCAGCCTTACTACAGGATGTGCCCAAAGAGTGGCGTATAGCAACAGTGGTCCCTCTCCATAAAGGTGGTGCCTCAACGGATCCTGGAAACTATCGCCCCATAAGCCTGACTAGCTTGGTCTGCAAAGCTATGGAAAGGATCATCATGGACCTCATAAATAAAGATATTGGGGACCTACAGAAACTGGATCATACCCAGTTCGGCTTTGTTAAGGGCAGATCCTGCCTCTTAAACCTGGTTGATTTCTTTGAAACAGTCACCAAGGCCATTGACGAGGGGAAGGTGGTCCACACAGCCTACCTGGACCTCGCAAAAGCCTTCGATACAATACCCCACTCGGGCATTATAGATAAGCTCACCAGCTTAAATATAAACCCCTATGTCACTAGATGGATTGCAAACTGACTCAAGGACAGAACCCACATGGTTAGAATTGCTGGAGCCATGTCAGACTCCAAACCAGTTACAAGTGGTGTCCCACAAGGCTCAGTCCTGGGACCTCTCTTGTTCGGTATATATTTCTCGGAGGTACAGGCCAACACGGAAGGACTGTGGCTGACCAAGTTCGCAGATGACTGCAAAATGGGTACCATAATTGACTCTCCTGCCGACACAAGCATCCTGCAAAAGGGCCTCATAGAAACAGACATCTGGTGCCAGAGCCATGGCCTCAAGCTGAATGCCAAAAAGTGTATAGTCATCCCCTTTGGCAAAAACAAAGTGCCCACAAATTACCACATAGGTGGTAATCCATTAAGTACAGAAGAAGTAATTAGGGACCTGGGGACCCAAGTTGATAGCAATCTCTCATTTGACAACCACGTGGCCAAAGTGGTTAGAAAAACATTTTATATAGCCCACCTAATCATGAAGGGATTCACATCTAGATCAGGGGAGGTCATCGTGTCTCTTCTCATCCCTCATCAGGCCTATAATTGAGTACAATGCCCCTTTTGGAATGTACCTTACCAGACACCTGCAGCAACTGCAAAGACCCCAAAAGTACCTCACCAAGAGGATCAAAGGGATCAAACAGATGCCATATGCTGCCCGGTTAAAGAAACTCCAGCTCTACTCAGTGGCATCTATGCCTGACGTATAAAGCCATGTCCAACCCGGAATTAATGAGCTACGCGCTCGAGAGACTTGAACCTCAGCACTGAAATAAATAGGACATGCTGGAGGGACAGATTCATAACCCAGAGGCTCCCTTCACTCTGGAATAAAATCCCAGTCCAGGTTAGGCAGAGTCCCTCATTGACTCTCTTCAAGAGGAATCTTGATGAGTGGATGGGAGATCGTAGGTTTACCCCGGGTATCACTTCTATGTCACTGTTAGACAGAGGCACAGTATACTAACCTCGAAAAAGGGCATAACAAAATACATTTAAAATGGGTGGCGAAAGCCAAACACATTCTGGCTAGGCTTATAAATGCCCTAGGGCAGATAGCCTATTATGAACCTATGAACATATTTATTACCCCAAACAGAATTCAAGCATCATTAAAGCAAATTATGACAACTGATACATATAAAACTTATTAATGTTAAATATTATCCTACTGTTAAATAAAGAAACTACATGCATACCAAGCAAAACTATCCAATATAATCCCAATTCACCAGCAACCACCAATATATCCAGTGCAACATGTAAACATGCCAATAGCAAGGCCATAATTGCACAAAGTACAGCCAAAATGGTGACTCAACATTCGGAACAATGGAAGTGATACAACGTTTGTGCAACACTTAAAAATACAGTACAAGGCACATTTCAGCACACCATCACATCTAGTACATTGTTTAATTACTAAATGTCTAAACACAAGTTATCAATATTATGTACACATTACAGCACACCATCACATCTAGTACATTGTTTAATTACTAAATGTCTAAATACAAGTTACCAATATTATACACAATACTAGGTACTGAATAATACTGAGATGATAAATAATCATTTAATAAAACTTCACAATATTTCAAAATGGCTTTCACTAAAAACGGACACATTGCAGAATTCTCTGCCCATGTACTTAACATACAAGCCCACCTTGATTTCACAAACAACTCAATGAAAAAAGCATCACAATTTTTTGCTAATTTATTTGTTTCCATGTTCTCGTGTAAGTAAAATTAACAAGCACCTGTTACACAACAAATGCACTTATCTAATTCTACCACTCTCATTTCACCTCCTAGTCACACATTTACATCGGTGTTTGGACACCTGACCCACTTTAAATAAACATGAATTATCTTTTACTCTTTATTCTTCCTACCGGTAATTATATATCTTCACCTCTCTCTACTCAATCTCTAAATCACATTTTCATCCCCTTTGCAATGGGTATCTGTTTTAAGGTCGAATTTGTACTCTATACTAGCTATAATGTTCTTATTATTTTGCTATCATACTGTATATTATATTTTCAGTTCTATATTCGGAACATTTTAACCAAGCGCCCAGACTAAATACGTAAACGGTCTAAAAATACCAGTGTTCCATCGCAGTTATAAAATTAAAATACACAAACTTGTGCTATCTGTGATCATAAACTTACAGTATGAAGTATAGGTACGACTGCACTTAGCTTATAACATTTCTTGTATTGTTAAATATTCTGTAACTTTCATTTCTTTAACAGTACTGATTTCTATCTGGAAACAGACATTTTACGACATTTGACTTTAAATGAAAACATTCAGAATTAAAAAAAACTATTTACCACTTTCATGTTGAGTTCTTACAAAAATATACTTTCTAAGCTTCTTTACAGCTCGATCTCGTACACGTTTCTCATTAGAAGCCAATTTTTGCGCAAACTGTATCTCAGCAGGAAAGCAGACAGGAGCCATATTTTTCTAATTCACACATGGAATTACAAACATTTTCAGAAACATGCCAACGTCCGTTTAGACTGTAAAAGGCACATTTCACCTTTAAGAAATCAGATCACAAAGTTGGCAGGGCTTGTATGTACAGCAGCAGCACGTTGCAAATCTACACAAAAGACACCCGCTTCTAAAGGACTACTTCGGCCATCTCCAAATAACAGAAATGCCTAAATAACAGCAAACAACAACACTCATGACCGTTTTCTATACATGTTATTACTTTCGTCACATGGCGATTGCACATTACATCCTGCCTTACCTCATCGCCCCATTTCAACACATCCTTTTGCCTGTCCTTTACTTTGTTGTAGATGTTGGATGCCGTGTTTCCTTACATGTTCAGCATATTTAGTTTCTTCCCAAGACAGAGGTGAGCCCTGGGATAGCAAACCCATAGGAAAAGACAAATGGGGAGTCTGAGAGGTATGGGCTTGTGATGTTTGGCCGATGTCCTGACACTCTAAACTCGTTGCTATCCTTTACTGCCGGTCAGAAACTGAAAGTCGCTCTACATTTTAAAATAATTACAGGTTGCACCAGAAATTAAGCATCGAAGAGGTCAACGTACTGTTTATTTCTAGTCATTATATGTCTTCATTTCTTTATTTCATTACAGTGCAGCACCTCTTTTGCTCTGCAATTATCTTATATTTTCAAGGCATTTAGAATGCGTTTCTGGTATATCTTCTTTTTACCTCATATTATCTCTTGTCACCTTTGGATGTCAAGAAAAATCAACAATTTGTAGCTCAAAGAAACAAAGATTTTGATAGCAGGTAAGACTTGCTTGATAACATATCCTTTTTATTTTATTAACTTTTTGTAATGTACAAATTCAACTAAGAGCTTATAATTTTCCAACCATTCTGTCCCTTTCATACTTTCTTGAATTTTGCCTCAATGTTTGACTCTTCAGTCTCTTTGAGAAGACTGTTCATATCATTGACCTCTCTATCTGTGGTTAAATATCTCCTGAGCTCTCCACCTTGTAAGAACAAACTATGTCCTCTGCTGTCATAGAATTTTTTTAGTTTTAATTTGCTCTTTATTTGGATGGGAATTGTTTGCTTTCATGAATATCAACATATCAACAACAAATCACCAAACACATCACATCTAATAGTGTAAATAAGATAAACAGTTTAGCAATTTACAAAGGTTATCTATCAACATATCTGTTTATATATTTATGGGAAAATTTTTATTTTTTTGCCCTACTACCTGCCAACCATGCAGATGATCACTACTAATTCTGTCACAGTGATCACACAGGCTGCTATCAGAGGATTTTTCCTCTGTTGTCCTATCTTCTCCTGCCTTGCTAGGTAAGCACTTAATAGATGAGTGTGCAATGAATGTTGCTCTTCAGGTACATGACCTTATTCTTCAAACAGCCCTGCACACCCTCCTCCTTTAGTGAGTTGATGGGTTCTGTTAAGTCTCTGGTATCAATGATTCATTAATAGGAGGTCTTCCTAGAAGACATACCCCTCACCCAAAACCCAATATGAGGTGGGCAGACAATGCTTTCTCAGTCCTTTCTCTTTTCAGGGACTTTCTCCACTGGCCTAGCCATTAATCAAACCTGGGTTATAATCAGAAAACTGCTCCTTTATTCTAGGAATATTGCAATTCACTTTTTTTTATGCAAAAACATCCCTTTCTAAAACATGACAAAGTGTGATGATTTTTTTGTGGGGAGCTACACCCCTATATAAGCATTATTATGCATTATAACCTCCTAGTCTTACTTGCAAAAGGTCTAGAAATCAATGAAAATAATTTGCTGATTTGTACAATAAGATATTATCTGTTAGCAAATATTATTTAGCCACATAAATACTAACTAGAATTTGTTAGTTCTTCTGAGGATCTTAATGTTTCTGTTATATCTGCCTCTAACCTTATTTTCTTTAAACATGTGCAAATTAAAACTGTTCTTATCAGTTTACCTGAATGAATATGGTTTATGATGGGGGCCAAACAACTGCTGTGTTGCTTTTCTTTGAACTCCCTCTAACAAAGTTACATCCTTATAAATATGAAGTCTCCAGAACTCCACAAAATAATCTATTAAGTCTGACGAATATGTGCAAAGAAAGAAAGATAACAATTTGCTTTCTATGGGCTTTGTCTATCCCTGAATCCATTTATTCCACTAACATTCCACAGTGCTTTGTTAACACTGCTTGCTTGCTTTTAGATGATCTGATATGACTACCCAATGTTTCTTTTCTCCTTTGTCATTACTGCTTCCCCTTAGGATTTGTACACTCTTCTTGGGTAATTGCTTCAAGGATGCATTATTTTGCATTTTTGTTCATTTATTTATTTAGATTATGCCACACACACACACACACACACACACACACTTGCCCCTTGCTTACACACACACACACACACACACACACACACACACACACACACACACACACACACACACACACACACACACACACACACACACACACACACACACACACACACACACACACACACACACACACACACACACACACACACACACACACACACACACACACACACACACACACACACACACACTTGCCCCTTGCTTACACACACACAAACTTGCCCCCTTGCTTACACACACGCACACACACACACACACACACACACACACACACACACACACACACACACACACACTTGCTTACACACACACACACTTGCCCCTTGCTTACACACACACATACACACACTGGCCCCTTGCTTACACACACACACACACACACACACTTACACACACACACACACACACACACACACACACACACACACACACACTTGCACCCTTGCTTACACACACACACACACACTTGCACCCTTGCTTACACACACACACACACACACACACACACACACACACACACACACACGCTTACACACACAAACACACAAACACACAGACACACACACTCACACAGACACCTAGGTAGACAGACAGACACACACACACATGCACCTATGTAGACACACACACACACACACACACACGCACACACACACACACACACACACACACACACACACACACACACACACACACACACACACACTTGCACCCTTGCTTACACACACACACACACACACACACACACACACACTTGCACCCTTGCTTACACACACACACACACACACACACACACACACACACACACACACACACACACACACACACACACACACACACACTTGCACCCTTGCTTACACACACATTTAGGCTGCGGTAGCGTTGTTGCCTCCTAGCTAGGCGTTGTCGCGTTTGATTCTCAGCGAGAGAAGCTTCTAGCATGCGTGAATGAGGTGTGCCTTTTCTGAAGCTTGTGCGGCACGCTGGTAAGCCAAAAAACAAGCAAAAGAATACACTTTTAAAACAGTAAAAAAAAAATTAAAAAAATATACACAAGAGGCTGTTAACCGGAGTTGCGCTGTGGCGACCATTAACCAGGAAAAACTGAACATTGACCACGAAAAACCGAACAAAACAAACAAACTCGACCATTAACCAGGAAAATAAAAAAAAAAAAACCTCATCACTACAGAACAATCTACATAGACAGCAAAACAGTAAATTCGCAAAAGGTGCCGATCGAACAAAGCAACCAACAAATACTGTCCCATTCACGCGGACTTTAGAACAACGTGGGTTTCAGCGTACAACTTACAAATGCAAACAACAAATACAAATAAAATATTAATTTGAGCATGCCCCTAGCTTCCGACTCGAGAATAAGGACGCCAATTACACAAAAAAAACAAACGGAGCACACAAATATAAAAAAACATCACAAGTACATAAATAATAAACTAAAAAATCAGCAATACTAAAAATTAAACAAAGAGTGCCACACTTCTGAGCATTAAGTCGACTAATGTGTGCATAACGACAAATATCAATGCTAGGGACACATGGACATTTAAAATTACATTTATAACTTACCTTACTTACTGAAGTTTTCCAACGCTTGAGAAAAAGCTTCCAGCGAGTCCTTCACAGAAAATGGAGCCGATAGCAGTCACTTCGCTAAAAAAGAAGTTCCACACAGCAGCTACGTTTTATTAGGGTAATAGTGGGCTGGCCAAGGCAGCAATGACATCACAATGTGGGAGGATCACAGGAGCTTCAATGCAGCATGGAAATAAGGCAGAGTTTACGTCACTTTGGGGGTGGAAACCTCCAGGGATCGACTTGAGGAGCTGTGGCAGATGTGACATCATTATTTAAGAGCCAAGTAGACATTTTTATTTTGGGTTAGAAAATGGAAACTCAAATAGTACGGAGATTTAGGAAGCTCAGATTTAAAACTGTTTAGATCACTTTATTTTAAAGCTGTAGTTTTTTTTTTTTTTTGCCTGTAGCACATAAGGGGGACTTAAGGAAACAGCAGATAGAGCAATTGGATTTAATATCCCATTGTTTTCCTTTAAAGTCTTCCCTACATAAAAGGAAGTGCACTGTCTGCACTTAGCCAAATAAATCAAACCTTTTGACTTACAATCAGCATAAAATCTAGCATTAAAAACGAAATCAAACTTGGATGCATCCTACAGCAATTGGTTGTTTGTTCCTGAATTTTATTATATAAATGGTTTAAATTTTATGTGTTGATGGATATGATGAAGCATAATACTGTGTGAAACCGCTTATCTCATGTTTATACAATAAAAGTCTTGTATGGTTTCAGCTCTGGTGGACGCTTGGTCAGGTTTTTCAGCAATGTGTATTTTTATCTTACTGAGCGACCTTTTTATTTGATATATATATATATATATATATATATATATATATATATATATATGGGTCTACTTTTTCTTATCGAAAAATATTTCTTTCAAAAAGAAAAAGTATGAGCCAATTTAAGCGAAAGTGCACTTATTACAAAAATCACCGTTTCACACTACAGTAGGGATAAGGGAATATACCTGTTTCCCCATTACAGTGTGATCTCGGAGTTAGTATATATAAAGTAGTGGGGGTGTGGAGGGGGGGCTTGCCCCCCTGTAAAAATGACTTTAAAGTGTTATTATTTGTAATATTACCGGTTTGTTGAGCTGGTAATCATGAAAGTCCTCTTTTGTTTAAGTGCACTTTCACTTAATTGGGCTCGTACTTTTTCTTTTCGAAAGAATGTTCTTTTGATAAGAAAAATTAGACACACACACACACACACACACACATATATATATATATA
Source organism: Protopterus annectens (assembly GCF_019279795.1). Taxonomy (NCBI): domain Eukaryota; kingdom Metazoa; phylum Chordata; order Ceratodontiformes; family Protopteridae; genus Protopterus; species Protopterus annectens. The sequence continues at coordinate 1,144,566,069 of NC_056737.1, read as the reverse complement.
TATATATATATATATATATATACATATATATATACACACATATATAGCCATCCATCCACAACCCCCTTCTCCCATTTTTACACATGGGGTTGGGGTGTCACTTCAACAGTGGCAATCAGCTAGAGCCAAGGTTCCCACCACCAGGTGGCTAGCCCTGCTGTGTGTGTGTGTGTGTGTGTGTGTGTGTGTGTGTGTGTCTATGTGTATGTATGTATATATATATATATATATATATATATATATATATATATATATATATATGCACACACACACACACACACACACATATATATATGTGTGTGTGTGCATCTATCTATCTATATATGTATGTGTGTGTGTGTGTGTGTGTGTGTGTGTGTATATTACAGTATGATAATATTACGAGTGCAATACAAACAAAAACAATTACTACAGATAATATGAAGAAGAGCAGTCACACAAGTGTAGAAAAATAGAAGTGTGTGTGTGTGTCTGTGTACACATAGATATATAAACAGACAGACAGAAAAAAAATATATAGACAGGTTCATAGATTCATTGGTGTTTACTAGGCTAATGAACACAAAGGCCTTTTTAAGCCTAGCCATGCATCCCAAATCTCTGACAAGTTCTGCTACCCATGATAAGAGTAAACATGGGCCTGGGACATGAACCATTTACATGTTACCTTTGTCCATTAGAGACATAGGTGCCAAACCAAGGAAGAATTTCTGGTTTCCCATCCAATTGTCCAAGTTGCACTTGAACTGGGTTAGGGAGGAACTCTGTTTCACATAGATGGGGTAGTCTCTGGGATGCATACCTATCTCTCAAGCAGGTCCTATTTGTATCACGGGCAATGTTTAAGTCTTTATATTGGGCAATTTTGGTGCTGTTTGTTTTGTGGATATACAGGAGGTCCATCAGAGCAGGGTTTGACAATGCCCTGTATGCCAGGCATAGATCCCTCCTCAAAAGCCTTTAGGAGACAGAATACAGGGATAGGGCCTTGAAGTGGTCTGTGTAGGAGATTTTACTTACTCCCTGTATTCTTTTAGTGAGGAACCTCTGCGGATATTCCACTTGTTGGATATGCCTGGTTAGGTACATACCAAAGGGGGCATTTTACTCAATGATAGGTCTGATGAATGTCAAAAACTGTGGAGCAATGACTTCCTTGGACTTAGATGCCATACCTTTGTTTACAGGTTGCACAGCATAGAATGGTTTCCTCACCACTGTAGACACGTGATGGTCAAAAGCTAGATTAGTATCTACGCGTGTCCCTAAGTCCCTGACTACTTGGTCATCTCTAAGGGATATGTTGTCAATATGACAGTTACCAGGGATGGATGACTTCCCAAAGGATACTGTTATGCATTTATTGGCATTTAGTTTTAGTCCATGGCTCTGACACCAGTAGTTTGTCTGTATCAGCCTCTCCTGGAGAACATTTGTGTCAGTGCGAGATTTAATGACAGCTCCTAATTTGCAATCATCTACAAATTTAGTCAGTCAGAGACCACTGACAATTGGCCTTGACTTCTGAGAAGCAAATGCCAAAAAGGAGAGGTCCAAGACCTGATCCCTGAGGGACTCCACTTGTGACTGGCCTCTTTGTAGAGGTGGACTTCCCAATTTTAACTTTCTGCATCCTGTCTGTGAGCCAGTTGGTTATCCACCAGGTGACATTTGGGTTTGTACATAGCCTCTTGAGTTTGTCAACAATGCCAAGTAGCCAGGTCAAGGAAGGCAGTGTGAATGATTTTGCCCTCATCCATTGCTTTGATGACCTTCTCAAAGAAGTCCACCAGGTTGAGTTGGCATGATCTGCCCTTGAGGAAACCATACTGGGTTGGGTCCAGTGTCTGGAGGTTTACTATATCTCTATTGATCATCTCTATGACAATTCTTTCCATAGCTTTACATATAAGACTAGTGAGACTTATGGTCCATAGTTTCCAGGGCCTGTAGATGACCCACCTTTGTGTAGAGGGATGACTTTTGCCTTTTTCCATTCATGAGGCACAAAGCTTTATTGGAGGCTACAGTTAAACAGTAATTCCAGAGGCATCCTGGGATATTGTCTAGGCCCACTGATGCAGTGTTCTTGGTCTTAGAATGATAATTAAGGACCTGTTCCCTATTGATAGTAGGGCGAGTTACATTTGAAGATATTTCCTGAGGGAAGGTTGAGCAGGAGAGAGGTGTAAAGTTGGAGCTGAACTGATCAGCCAGGAGGTTTGCTATATCTTCTGGCTCAGTATAGGTGGCTCCATTTACAATGAGCTCTGCACACACTTGTGTATTGCCTTTGAGGTTGCGGACATAGCTGAAGAATGCTTTGTGGTTGTCCTTGTCCTGGTAGGCCAAACGTACCTCAAATTTGTCTTTGGTAGTCTTTATTTGTCCTCTGAGTTGTTTGTTTATTTGACGAGAGTGCTTTTAACCTGCTGGGTGCTGCACCTCCTAATTTTTGACATGATTTTCTTCCTCCTGTTATACAGCCTATTGATTTTGTGATTCCACCAGGGTAGCTTGTGTTTTGAGTTAGTTCTGTACTTCTTCCTGGTGGGCACAGCTGCCCCTATACAGCTATTAAGATGTTTGTACAGGGTTTCTGTTAACAGTTCTGCATAGGCAGAAGTGTTCTCAGGGTTTATGAGGGCTTGAAAATTTGCCAGGTCGTCACTTAATAGCAGGAGGTTAACCTTGGAATAGTTCCTGAATATTTCAGGTTTAGCTGGTGGTTCGTTTTATTTGTACATCAAAGGAGACCATTTTGAGGTCTGACCTTACCAGGGAAAGGATTACAGTAGGGGGTGTGCAGCAGTCTCCCATATTAGTGAGGACCAGATCCAGTATGGTTGCACCCCTGGTCGGTGTATTAACTATCTACTCCAGGGAATTTGTGTTTACAAAATCCAGGAATCTCTGAGCCTGTGTGTTTGGTGTTATATAGGATTCCCAGTTAATTGTGTGGTAATTAAAGTAACCCGTGAATATGGTATTGGGTTGGATGGTTAGTGTTTCTAATAAGTTTAAATACATGGTATAGGTTTCCTATATATGGTTGCACTACATTTTGTCAAATGCTACTTTGGTTGACAAAATGTAGTGCACGTTAATTTGAGTGACAGGCATATTTGGTAAATGCTGGTTTGGTTGTGTACTGGTTTGCCAATAAATGTGAGGATTAGCTGAGGGGATGGATTTAATACACATTTACGTGGTAGTTGGTTAGGGTTAGAGAAAGGGTTGGGGTAGCAGGACAGATTTGGAGGGATGCACATGACGAGTGTCTGAAGTCATGTGCACTAGTAATGTTATGTTAAGAAAAGGGTTTTTCTAAGGCAAGGTGCATGATTAGGGTTAGGAACAGGGTTAGAGTTAAGATTAGGATGCATCACTAAGGTGTAGTATTACAGAGCAGTCAGAGTGACTCCTGAGTGAGATACATGAATAGGTAACACTATACAAACTTGTTAGGAGGCAGAGTAATAGAGACGAGGAAGATTCTGTCAGGTAATGTGCCCAAAGTGGTGGCATTTGGCTTGCACTAAATGGGCTCTGATCCCACAGTGTATTTTGTGACTCAAAGACATGTTATTTGTGATTATCAGTTACTTCGCATGTCTCTGAATTGCAGTTAACTACCACAATGTGCAGATCATCCATGAGCTGCATGTCGCAGTAATTAACTGCTGTGGCTACACTGTGTAGCTTAATTATCTTTTTTCATTTACTCTCTCACATACAAAAGTACACATTCAGACACCTCCATGCACACCCCCCCCCACAGTCCCTGTACCTGTCCCTGAGTTGTCCGCCTTCCCATGTTACAAAGCATATGCCTGGTATCTAGTGGTTCAGCTGCACACACTAGCCATATATGACACATTGGGATACTGAATGCAGAAAAGTTCAGTTTTGTACCTACCATAAATGTAGATGTTCGAAGATCCACATTGCTGCAGTCATAACCTGTGGGGTAGTCCGCTGTCCTCGGTCGGCCCGAATACCAAAGTGTTAGGCTGGCGTCGGTCATGGTCGCTTAGATCTGACGTCAGTACGCCGTGGTACTAAAGCGCATGACCGACGTCATATCCTCAGTCTTTCTTGCCCCAGATGTCAGAAGGCCCTAAAAAGAAAGGCCATAGCCAAAAAACAGAAAAACATCCAACCACCCATGTACCAACAATATTTACAACTCAAACCACACAACCACCCCAAACTACAGAGGGGAAGGAGGGAGGGTAAATTGGACTGCAGCAATGTGGATCTTCGAACATCTACATTTATGGTAGGTACAAAACTGTACTATGTTCTTCATCTCACATTGCTGCAGTCATAACCTGTGGGTAGAATCCCAAAGCAAAGGTAAAGGGAGGTTGGCAAAATCATAAAGCATTGGGAGCTGCTAACATGCCCTGTAAAACTGCAGTGGCAAACCCAGCCCTAGATTTGGAATAAAGAGGGAGATGGTAATGTTTAGAAAAAGTGTGCACTGAAATCCAAGTAGCTGCCTCCAAAATATCTTTAGTAGCTACACCCCTTAAAAAGCAGTAGAAGTGGCAGTAGCCCTAGTGGAATGAGGTCTGATTCCAGCCGGAATCTCCTTACCATGATGAGAATAACAAAAAGCAATACAATGGCCAATCCACTTAGAAATAGTTTGTTTAGAAACAGGTTTCCCCTGAGAGCCCAAAGCAAAAGAAACAAACAACTGTTGAGACTGTCTGAACCCTTTAGTTCTGCTCAAATAATAACGCAACTGCCTGTGAATATCCAAAGAGTGCAAAATTTTTTCCCCTTTATTTTGGGGATCAGCATAAAAAGTAGGCAAATGAATAGATTGGTTCAAGGCCACATTTGAAACAACTTTAGGCATAAAAGTAGGATTAGTACGTAGGGATAACCTATCCTTATGAAAAATCAGGAAAGGTTCAACTGCCATTAGAGCCTGTAATTCAGATACCCTTCTAGCAGACGTAATGGCCAACAAAAAAGCAGTCTTCCAAGACAACAACTTTAACCCAGCTGTAGCTGCAGGTTCAAAAGGAGGTAAAGTAAGCTTTTCCAACGCAAAATTGAGATCCCAGGAAGGAGTAGGAGCTCTACGCGGGGGTCTTATGTTCTTTGCCCCTCTAAGAAATTGCTTAAACAAAGGATGAGAGAATAATGGTGGGTCACAGTCATAGTGAGCAGAAATGGCTGCAGCATGAACTTTCACAGAGGAGAAAGACAAACCTTTGTCTAGTAATTCTGTAAGATACTGAAGTGAAACATTCAAATTAGGAACTGAAACATCAAAGCTCTTTGCTTTGCTCCAAAGAAAAAATCTCCTCCATTTATCAGCATAAACTTTCCTTGTACTAGGCCGTCTGGCCTCCAAAATAACATTCAAAACTTGTTGAGGAAGCTGTGACCCTCCAGGGTCTAGAACAGAATATGCCAGGCTGTCAGATGCAGGGACTGTATCCTGACATTGAGGAAATGACTGCCTGCCTGGGAAAAAAGGTGTGGAATTGATGGCAAAGGCCAAGGAGGCTCCCGTACTAAACTCCTCAGCAGAGGGTACCAGTGCTGACGTGGCCAATCTGGAGCTATTAGAATCATGGAGGGCTTGTCCTGTCTGACCTTCAAGAGCACCTTGGGAAGGAGAGGCAGAGGAGGAAAGGCATAGACGTGAAGATTGTTCCAACTGAATGCTAGAGCATCCACTTTCCAAGCTTTTGGATGAAACATCTTTGTGCAAAACTTTGGCAGCTGGAAATTTAGTGGAGAAGCGAACAGATCTATGTCTGGAGTCCCCCAAATCACTGTCAACTGTCGAAATACATGAGGATCCAATTTCCACTCGTGGGGATCCACCATCTGTCTGCTTAAAACATCCGCTAAGGAGTTCTGTGCTCCTGGCAGAAACCTTGCCTGAAGACTGAGTTGCAAACTGAGAGCAGTCTCCCACAAAATCATAGCTTGCCTGCAAAGAGTGTACGAATGGGTTCCCCCTTGCTTGTTGATGTACCACATGACAGTTGTGTTGTCTGTTTGAATCAACACTTGTCCTGGGTGAAGTAGATCCTTGAAAGCCATCAATGCAAATTGGACTGCTAACATCTCCTTCATGTTGATATGCAAATGTTGAAGTCTGGCAGGCCACGTGTCTTGAACCCATTTTCCATTGAGGTGTGCTCCCAAGCCTTGTCTGAGGCATCTGTCGTTAAGATCTGACTCGCCTCTGGTCGGGTCACAGAGAGTCCCTTGTTTAGGTGACATTCCTGAGCCCACCACAAAAATTCCTTTTGAATGCAAGGTATTATCTGAATGACAGTGTCCAAATCGTGGCAGTGTTGAGTCCATACACTTTTTAGATACCATTGTAGCTTCCTCATATGCAGTTTGGCATTGGGAAGCACCAGAATACAAGATGCCATGAACCCCAAGGCTTGAAGGACTGTCCTTGCAGTCAGCCTGGACCGTAGAGACAAGTTTTGAAAGTAAAGGGTAAGATTTCTTTGCTTGTCCGGGGTCAAAAACGCCATCTGAGTGGCTGTATTCAGTCTCACACCCAGAAAGCACATGTCCTGAGAGGGTACTAAACTGGACTTTATTTCGTTCACAGAATACCCTAGGCACCTTAACACTGCCATAACATACTGTAGATGGTGAAGTAGCTTGTCTCTGTATTGAGCAAGAATCAGGCAATCGTCCAAATAAGGATAAATTTGTATTCCTCTTAACCTTAAGAAGGCTATCACTGGAGCCAGAACCTTTGTGAACACCCTGGGCGCAGTAGATAAGCCAAAGGGCAATGCAGAGAACTGATAATGTAAAGTCCCAGCCCAAAAATGCAGGAATCTCCTGCAGCTGGGCCTGATAGGAATATGAAGATAAGCCTCTTTGATATCCAGAGTTACCATCCAGTGATCTTTGCCTAGCAGAGGCAGAAGTTGTTGCAAGGTCAACATTTTGAATTTTGGAATGTCCAGGTATGTGTTGAGAATAGACAAATCCAGAATAGGCCTCCAAGTGTTTCCTTTCTTTGGTACAAGAAACAGGTGAGAATAAAATCCTAGGCCCACTTCTGACGGAGGGACCTGCTGAATAGCCCCCATGTGTAGAAGTAAAGAAATCTGTTTGAGAGCCTCCACCTTTTGCTGAGGAGGAACGTCTGGCATGCCTTTGAAAGGAGGCAATGTGTGGAAGGAAAACTTGTAGCCTCGGTTTATAATGTCCAACACCCATTTGTCCTGGGTGACTAAAAGCCAATTTTGCCTGAAAAGTGCCAACTTTCCTCCCAGAGGAGCTGCCAGACAGGAAGGATCGGGCAGCTGAAGATGTAGGTCATTGGGTCTGTTTACGAAAGGACTGGCCCCTGCCCTCACCGGTAGACTGTGCAGGGGAACTCCCCGTCCTAGGCCTGAAAGAACCCTGTGCATGAGCTCTGCCCCTACCACGTCTAGATCTGCCCCTAGACTGTAAATCAGAAGAAGGGTAAGCCCATCCCTTAGTAGGCCAATTTCTGCTAAACTTAGGGGGCTGCACCTGTAAAAAATCCTTAACAGTCTGCATAGACTTAGCTTTGTCTTCCATTTTCTTCAAGACTGACTCCACCGGAGAACCAAACAAAACTTCAGACTGAAGGGGAGCATCCAAAATTTGAGCTTTAACATGCTCTGACAAGTTCTGATCCTTAAGCCAGGCGTGCCTACGAATGACTGATCCAGTGGCAGCCACCCTGGAAGAAGCCTGTAAAGCATCAAAACCACACTGCAAAGAATGCTTACCCACCTGATCAGAGGCGTGAACCAAATCCTGTAATTCCTTACACTCTATGCCCTCTGCTAAAGCATCTACCTTAGATTTTAACTGTCTAAGGAGAAAATTCTGGTACTTCAGCATATGAAACTGACAATTCAAAGCCCTCATTGCAAGAGTGGAAGAGGTATACACTTTTTTACCCCACCTATCCAAAGCTCTTGAATCTTTATCCATAGGAACTGGATTCTTCACAACAGAAGCCCTGACACCCTTAGGTCCCTGGCTAATAGTTTCTGGGTCAGCCCTTGGGCTCTTATACAAATATTTATGAGCTTCTGGCACTCTGTAATACCTATCTGGCTTAACCGGTGCAGGAGGCAAAGAGTCTGGATTAAGGGAAGCCTCAGAGAAAACATCCTGAACAACATCCAAAACAGGAGGTATAGCTAAGGGCCTATGTTGTGGTAAAAACAAAAATTCCCTAAGCCTCTTTCGGGAATCAGAGAAATCCTGACCTTCCCATTTAAAATGCTCCCTCATAGAATGCAGGGTTTCTGAAAAAGAAAAATCCTCTGGAGGGGAAGCAGAAAGACTAGAATCCTCTGCGTCTGAATCAGAATAAGGGGGAAAATCCTGAATGTCTTCAGCCGAAGACTCTGAGTAATCAGAAGAATGTTCCAATCCTTCCACCTCTGGCTCCACCCTAGGCCTCTTATCTGGAGGGGGCATAGAACCTCTGATCATGGTAATCAAATCTTCTGCCATTTTAAGCATGTGTTTCTTAGGCACAGAACCTGCAGAACTAGGACTGACGCCAGAGGAAAACAAACCAGGCCTGCCCTTGGAAGGTACCTTAGAGACAGAGGGAGAAGGCCTAATCACCTTATGTAAAGAAGGGAGTACAGCAACCTGAGAGGCCCCCTCAGCCTGACCCGACTCCTGAGAGGCCACATCTTGCAAAATTAAAGGTTCCCCCTGAGACTCAGCTGAAACCTCGGCTGCATCTACAGATTCCACCGTAGTTTCTAAAGAACCGGCGTCCGGAACGGACGACTCACCCTGCTTGGACTTTAAAGACTTTTCCTTACGCTTCTTAGCGGTAGCGGGCGTCGGAGGATCCGACGGCATATTGTAATTACACCGCTTACCGAAGACAAGCCTAGCACAATCTAACCTACGTTTAATGGTGCGCTTATTAAATTTAGCACAAAAGCGACACCCGACTACGTCGTGCTCAGGCCCCAAGCAAGGAATACAGAGAGAGTGGTAATCCCTATGAGGTATCTGTTTCCCACAAGAAATACAATTATTCACTTTTTCTGACATCCGGATGAACTGAGGCAAGAAAAGACAAAAATATTCCCCAACGGGGTACTTAGCCCAACTTGGTTTTCGGTCTGAAACTCAGAATACGAAAATTTCAGGACGCCGAACGGCACTTGCAAACGTTGCTTCTGCTTCGGACCATGCGGCAAGAAAGACTGAGGATATGACGTCGGTCATGCGCTTTAGTACCACGGCGTACTGACGTCAGATCTAAGCGACCATGACCGACGCCAGCCTAACACTTTGGTATTCGGGCCGACCGAGGACAGCGGACTATCCCACAGGTTATGACTGCAGCAATGTGAGATGAAGAACATCACTCATTCATCATTTTTTTAAAAATCTACATGGGTATATTTAGAAGACAGATGATTAGAAATGTGTTCTTATTTGCAAAATTGGTAGAAACAGAAAAAATAAATAAATCCAGTCGCGGAAAACAACAGTTCAGGATGGCTTCATTCACATGTAACACAGTCCACACAACTCAAAGCTGCTCCCAAAATACCCAAGGGTCACTGGTATTTCCATTAAACACATTCATAGTAAGAGTCGTAACAACCGTACAGCTAGAGAAAACTCCTAACAGCTTCCAGACAGGCAACTTAAGTTGCAGAACTATGACAGCCTTCCTCCCACTTTCCTTTGCTCAGTAGCATCAATAGTCTCTGCTAAATATTTCTTCATCCACAAAGACATGCCAGGGACATCTCCCATGGACATCCTCTAGGGTTAGAGGTAAGTCCATACACAAAGGTTAGTGAGCTTTAGCCAGAAAATACATCTCTCCCATAATGACACAAGAAATTTGGACAAAGCCAAAATAACGGTAGGACAATGACCCAAAAATAGGCACACATTTTAAATATTGCTCGTATAAACATAGAACGTTGCTGGAATAGAAGGTTTTATGTAGCACATGTTTCCTGAATGATATGAAGTCTGAAACTGAAATGAGTGTCATTATTTAATTACTTTAATTCTCAATTGATTTGCCACAAATCCACACATTTTATGAGGAAGTGATCAAAAATATGAGGCAAAAATCTAGATATTCTGCAAAAATCTGGACAGTTGAAGGATAGGCTGTCTGTAAAACTTTGATCTGTTGTCAACAATAAAGCAGCTAGTTTATAACATGGGTACAGTTTGCGTTTTCCAACCATCCCCACTGCTCCCTCTATTAGTTAAAGTTGGTAATGCAGTCACTGTGTTACATGCTCCCCTAGCTTAGGTTCTAGCATTCAGAGATAGGATGTAGGCCCAGAGCAGCCCATCCATATGCAGATGACATCAGCTTGGGCTGAATACTTTTTTTTAAATTGCAATGGCTGTAGTGACAAAGTCAATCTAGCAAGTTTGGAATTGCTCTCTGCCTGCCTGTAGAGCCAATGGAGAGGTGTATGCCCCATAACTAATATACCATTTCTGTCCAGGAGATAATATTTGATGTTAGTTAGTGCCTATATAATAGCTAAATAGCCTCAATGCAATCACTAAGTGCTTCTGGTCAGCATTACTTAACTTCATGCTGATGTGGCAAATTGGGGTGTTCCTCACCTTCAACAACTTGTGCCCGTACTGTTTTGACTCCTATTGGAGAGGCATCTGGGAACCCTGTGGACTGTTTATAGAAATCTAGGACTAACAAGAATAGGTTCAGAATACAATGTGCTCTTCAGCATCTTGAATGTCTGGTCTCTCTCTTTCTTCCGTTGGACATTCTGGGGGGGAGGGGGCTTCTCTTGGTTAAATTAGTCAAAGGACATGCTATAGTGGTGAAGCTTGGTATCAATTTGCAATAGTAATTCCATTCCAAAAAGGCCTTAATTTGTCTTTTTGTGTGGGCATTGGCCAATTGTGCACTACCTTTACCTATTATCTCTTGGGATTTACTCACCTCCTTCCTATCACATAGTCCAGCTACCTACCACATTTTGGCCATATGTGATTTACTGTTGGCTTGGTTAGCTATTAAATCAGCTTGTCTTAAAGAATGTAGAACAACTTGGACTTTGCCAAGGTGATTTACCAGGGTTTCAAATAAATAAATAAATAGTGCACATAAGCCGCTGCATACCTGGTGCAGGGTCAAAGGACCCCAACAGTAAGCCTATGAAATGTTGTTAACACACCATGAAGCTAAGCAGTACTATCTTACAATTGGAAAAGGCTATTATTATGTCTGAAGAATGCTATGTTGTCCTTAGCTGTGGGAGTTAATGGGATTTGCCAGTGACCTTTAATCAAGCCTAGCATGGACAAAAAGCATACTTTAACTAACTTTCCTATCAGTTTGTCCACTCTAGATATTGGGTAAGTATCAGATCTAGATATATGAAACCAAAAGACTAAAAACCGAACTCCACAGCCATAAAATAAATAAATAATTTAGAGTTGTTTGCGTTTTAAATCTGGATTTATATTTAGATTTCTAAACTCATTACAGAATCCTGTTGTTCCATCCAGTTTTGGCACCAAGACAATGGAGCTATTACACTAACCTTATCATTCCTCTATTGCAGAGGCATAACTGTCTCAACTAGCACCCTGTGCTGGTCACACAATGTTGCATCCCACCCCCTCAGCTCTTTAAGTAAAAAGCAGAAAAGAAAAAGACTTCTGCATGAAACTACAGTACAGAAGAACCCTATCCTTAATCCACTACCTCCACTTCCCCTCACAGCTGTTCAATTGAAGAGCGAGTAAAAAGTCCACTCCTGCCAGATACACTCCCCCTCCCTCCTACCACAGCAACCGATGAGGTTCCATTCCAGTTGCTACAGTTTAAACTCTGCACGGAGTGCTTCAGTGTTCAGGGTTTAAAAAAAATATATTTTTTTTTACTTTTAAACTTTACCATACTGCTACAATGCAGCAAGCAGTTAGCTACAGTTTATACTTTACACGGAGTGCTGCAGCTCTCAGATTTTAATTAAAAAAATTGTTTAAACTATAGGCTGTAGCAAACTGCTTGCTACAATATTTGTACAGTTTAGACCACACAGGGAGTGCTGCAGTGCTCAGGTTAGACTTCAAAAGTCTATTAAAAGCCAGTATGTATTAAAGAGTGACCAGGTTCAGCTGATTGTGCCCCCTAACACTTTGTGCCTAGGGCAACTGCCCCTTTTGCCCCACCCAAGCTACTCTTCAGCTGTATGGCTCCCAGCTTGAGCATCTTCTGTATTTCCTCCTTTACTGCTTGCTTCTGCTATGCAATAGGGTTGTACATTTACTACTCTATGAGGATTAGTGTCAGTATTAGGCTGAATTAAACTAGGTTTGCCAGCCAGTTCTCAGAATATTTCCCTATTTCTGAGTACCAACTTCTTGTCTCTAGAGTACTGACAGGGCTTCTCCTATTTTTAATGCAGAAACCTAATATTCTTTCAAGGGCATCAATACAGTGGTACACTATATCTGTTTGGGTTGGCTTTCTCTTACTTTATAATTCGCTTCATTTACTACATTGATCAAAATGATATTGCCACTTAGCAAAAAAAAAATATTGTCAGTAATAGGAACTAACTCAAGCACCCTCCAGACATGAATCTCTGTAATACAAGCATTTCTTATTGTCTACTATATGCTCGCTTTGGGCTTCTTAGGCATTACAGCACTTAACCTGCCCTGCAGGTCTGTATAGTGTTTTCTTCTTCCCACGTTTTCCATGATATGAGTAGAAAGACTTGTAGATGTCTGCCATAAAATAACTCAAAAGGAATAATTCAAGTCGAGGCTTTTCCTCAAGACTGAGTCCCTTCTCTGGACGGTGCAGTGGTGCAGCGGTAGCGTTGTCACCTCAAGAGGTTCTCTGGTTGAATTCTCGGCTGGAGTGCCTTCTGTGAGGAGTCTGCATATCCTCTCTGCATTTGTGTGGGTTTCCTATGGGTACTCTGGTTTCCTCCCACTTTACAAAGAGATGCATCTGGAGCGTTTCTCCCTGGACCTCCGCTGAAAATTGGCTTTGTTCCAAGTCAAACTTTCCCGGTAAACAAATGTTAAATAAAAAACTAATAATAACTAAATTAAAGGTGCTTATCTTATAGTGAAGAGAAGGCATGGAAGCAGTTAGTCCCAACTTTCCCCATCTTATTCTATAGCATTACAAAATATGGACAACAAGTTTTATTAAAGCATCACACTAGCCCATCTGTTTTAGGATGGTGTGCAGAGGCGGTCAGCTGCTTCATTTTCAAGAAATGGCAAACTTCAAATTCTACTATCCATGTGAATAGGGAGGGTGTCTTAGTCCATTAGGATTTCTCAGTGAATTCTATCCCTGGAAATTAGTAACACCAATTCTTTTATGTTCTTAGCATTTATTCATTTTATGGGAACTGCTTCTAAGAATTTCATGGAAATAGTCAATGTTTACCAGTATGTACTGGTAACCTTTACGTCACCTCACAAGGGACATATAAGGTCCATAGCTGCTCACTTAAATGGGGTTTCTGTTACATGTAAGAAGATCAAAGAGTTCTTAAAACCAGAATAAGGTGCAATCTTCTGGCATTTTGGGCAAGCTATGCAAAAGTGTTGTATTTTTTTCTTAATACAGAGCCAGTAAAAATCTAGAAAATCATATCCTTTGTTTTTCTCTCGCTTAGCTATCCACCTGCAACATTACTATGGGCCAACTTCATTGTGAGAGCTCCAAAAGACTTTCATACTAGTAAATGGATTATTAACTGTTCTATCTTTCTCTTTAGTTACTTAATAAAGTAAATAATTTGTTCATTTCAAAATATGGGTACAACATAAAACTGTTATGAGCAAGGGTCTCTGCTTATGTTCTGGTTATGTTTTTTCTAGCCATACAGAGTCGCCTTCCCATTGTTTTTTGTAATTACCATACTTAGATTGTTATCTTCATGTGTTTTTTTTAATTACCATACTTAGATTGTTATCTTCATGTGTTTTTTTTTTGTAATTACCATACTTAGATTGTTATCTTCATTTGTTTTTTGTAATTGCCATACTTAGATTATCTTCATGTGTTTTTTTGTAATTACCATACTTAGATTGTTATCTTCATGTGTCTTTTTTTGTAATTACCATACTTAGATTGTTATCTTCATATGTTTTTTTTGTAATTGCCATACTTCGATTGTTATCTTCATGTATTTTTTTTGTAATTACCATACTTAGATTGTTATCTTCATGTGTTTTTTTTGTAATTGCCATACTTAGATTGTTATCTTCATGTGTTTTTTTAATTACCATACTTAGATTGTTATCTTCATGTGTTTTTTTTGTAATTGCTATACTTAGATTGTTATCTTCATGTGTTTTTTTTGTAATTGCCATACTTAGATTATCTTCATGTGTTTTTTTTTTGTAATTACCATACTTAGATTGTTATCTTCATGTGTTTGTTTTGTAATTGCCATACTTAGATTGTTATCTTCATGTGTTTTTTTTTTAATTACCATACTTAGATTGTTATCTTCATGTGTTTTTTTTTTTTAATTTGCATAAAGTTTGTGGAGATCTATTAGATCAGCATTGGTCTTTTCCACAGCCTGACATGGGATGATGGATGTCTCTTACAAAGACATACTGTTTTTTTCTGCCTTACCATACTGCTCTTTAGAAAAGGCAATGCATTAATATAATTCCCTTTGACCTGGGGTACTGGTAGGTTTTCTATCTCCATCCAGTTTCTCTTTCTACTTATTCTAGCAATTAGGGTCCTGCTTGCATACTTTCTTAGTTATCTAAGACTCTGCCTTGTTAACTTACTGTTTTGTTAGCTAATCATAAGACTTGCATGCCTCCTTCTAGGTTTTTTATTTGTTTCTCTTCTCATAATAATGGGCCCCTTTTCTTATTCTCTGCACTGAGTTATCTCAGGACTTTGACCACTACTATTTCATGCAGGGTAGCTTCAACTGTTATCCCATGTCTGGCCTTGTACTAACTTCTTCCATAGTCTTAACCACCAAAGTCTTTTGGTTAGACTATGTTTCAGATTTGTCTTTCACCGAGATTGAAACCTTACTGACTTAAAAGCTTATAATTTCATGGTTTTGTCTTTATTAGGTTTGTGTATCTCTGGCCGTATGTCTGGTTTCACTCCTCCTTCCCACATTTTTCACAGCTCTTTGAAATGGGGAAAGTTCTGAAGGAGTATTGCATCATGTATTGTGTTAGAGACTAACACTTCGGGCTAAATATTTAGTCTAGAATAGTTCATATTTCCACTTGGGTTATATGATCCGTTTTCTTATTGACCTGTAAACACAGTACTTAAAGCAATGATGCTTCATGAAGCTGACAAGCCTTGTAATTCCTTTCTAAGTACTAATATAACACATTTAATAAGTCTGGTAATAGTGCAAGTGGAAAAGGAAGATTTTACACTACTAAAGGCTAAGCAGTCAGCCTGACCACATTTCAATGGTTGAATTTTAGATGCAGGTATTTAATAGCTGATTGACTATTGTTAGTAAATTTTACTGGCACAATGACACCGTCGTAAGTTGTACAATGTTTCACCATGAGTCCCTTCTTAAAACATTTAAAGCAAATTACTTCAGATAATGATGCTTTTTTGCTTATTCAGTGATGTGTTGATAAGCTGTCATTTATGATCTCCAACATCATTGTTTGGAATGTTTGGAATGATTCTCTTCAAATCCTGTCTGACAATTGTTAAGTAACTCCTGCAGTACACTCAAAGCTTTAATTTTTCCCTAGGGTCATCTAAAGGTTCACTTTGAAGGAGTAGAGGGATCCATCTACAAGGGATCATACCGGAGGTACCAGAACAGAACAATTAGGCTTGTGGTAGCCAGGAGAAGAGCCAGAAGGTTGTATGCTGCTGACATGGGAGAAGGAATGAAGAAATGCTTTACTAAAAATAGGCATCTAATTAGGCGACTGATTTGAAAATGCACAGTATGTTCCTATTTACATTGTTAGTTACAAAAATATGTGACATACAGGCTATTGGCAACTATCAGCTTAAACCATACATGATGGACCATATATGGGATCTTGACTCGTATATAATGCAGCTAAAAATTTATGTAATGTTCAAATACTTAATTTATGCAAAAAGTTATCATTTCTATATATTTGTAGACCAGCTCTGTAGTGTTGAGAGGTGAAGCCCTAACCATGTCCCAGTCAAAGATCCAAAAGTAACTCAGGTGCAGGAGCATGGGAATGCATGGCTTATGCAGGCTCGCCTATCCTAGAAGGAGGCTAAGGTACCTTCTGGTGGCCAGCTGCTCCTGTGAAAACCAAGGTTTACAAGTTACCAATATCCACAGGGAGTGCATGCCTTTAAATATCAAGCCAGTGACAATAACCCTCTGTGGTGTGTATATGGGAGTAAACACACATAAAAGGAGGGTGTAGAATCCTTCATGGTGATGTGGTGTTGCATTAGTCACCTAAGGGTGGTGTTAGGAACTAAAATAGAATGCCTAGGGTAGTTCCACAGGTTGGGGACAATTACAATCCTACAAGACATATGTACAGCCCTGGTTTGGGGAGGGGAGTGAAGCCACAACCTCATGCTGTTAGAATGAGGATGCTGTCCCTGAGGGTCTATATTATGACATCAAACGATAAAAAGAGCAAACGCTCTTTTATTGAACAGTAAAAGTCAAAAGCACTGAATGCCGAACAAATATCTGCCTTATTCTTATATGAGTAGGTTCTGTGCTTGTATTAACTTATTATATACTTCTAGTCAACTATCCTTCACTCCAAAATTCTGGGAAAATTCCTGCCAAGAAATAAGATTTCCATCTATTATTAATTATTCTCAGTAACATAATCCATGATTTTATCTTAAATATTGACAATAATGCGCAGTAAAAAAAATCCATCCTTGGGGAAAACTGAATTGGAACTAGTCCAGTCTTCCACTCAACTGTTTTGCTGTAATCCAGAAATCTGGAAATGGTTGTAGCAATACCTGACATTAGCCTGGCTGGATTATTCCTCAGTCACGTCAGAGTCCCCTAGATTTGTGAACAACTTTTGGGTGCCACCAAACCTTACTAGGGCCACAGATTTCCAGGTTGCTGTATATGTTCTTGTAGTCGATGCCTGAAAATATTTAAAAGGTATGGCCCTTACACAGAGTTTGAAGTCCAGAAGTGATACCCCCCTTACTTGTGGGTAAATAAAGTATCTTGGTTCATAATTTCTGTTTTTTATCACCTATATGAAGTTTAGTATCAGTCAGACTGTTGACCCCCTTTAAAAATGTCCCAGAATTGACTGTGGTAAACCCTGGTCTGATATATTATTATTTTTATTTGCAGTATGTGTTTTACTTTTTCCATTAGTGCATTGTTATTGGCCTCTACTGATAATTGCAGTTAAGGGGCTAGGTAATGTCTTTAGTATTTAATTGGTGATGTAGTTTCCAAACACAGAAATCGATGCATCAAAAGAAGGAGAATAATTCCTCCCCAATGCATCTGTCTTCCCAGTATTTATTTTATAGCCTGAGGAAGCCCCAAACACTTCTAGTATCTCCAGTTCTATCTGCAAGATCATGTGGTCTAGCTTTCCCAACAAGTAGCCTTATATTTCCAATAGCCTAATCTTTACTGCAACTTGAGATTCCAAATATAGAGCAAAATGAAGCAAGGACATGGGTCAGACCTGCCAAGTACCTTTTAGAAGGGGGAAAATGGTTGAAAGCCTACCTCCTACTTTATCTTAGCAATGTCTCCTGCATACAGACATTTTATGAGTTCTATGAAAGTTGGGGAAAATGCCATGATAGTCAGTACTAACCATAGCTAGTCCCAATTGACCCAATGAAATGCTTTTCAGCACTGAAACTAGCCATCAGCCATTGTTTCTACTGTTCTGTGTGTATCTTCAGTTAACAAATACTCTCAGTAAATTATTAAATGTTAAGTGTCAGTTGCATAACAGGTACAAATCTCACCTTTGCAGCAGAAGGCTGTAGGCTCATTTCCCACAACAGGTAGATGGATTGCTGAATCTGCAGTGCAGCATAAGGGAGTGCTACACTCCTGAGTGTATTATCTTTCAGAAGAGATGTTAAATTGAGGCCCCATCTGCCTGAGGTTTTGGTAGCTCAGGTGGATGTAAAAGATCCCATGGTACCTCTCAAAAAAAGTAGGGAAAGTTCTGTGATGACTTGGCCAAATTTCCCCTAATACTGAAATACCCTATCAGGTTTTCCCTGAAAATAGGTTACTAGTCCAGTGGAACTAGTCTGGTCAACAAAGGATAAATAAAGTAATGCTACGGCTAGAACCAAACCCCATTTGATCACCATGTAATAGGGAGGATAGGCAGTGAAAATCTTGCAAGCATAATTGAGGTGAACAGTTTGCAATCATGATTTAAGACCGATATGGTCTGGAGCTAGTAGGTCTTTATTTGCTTTCAAAATTAAAGACAAAATGATTTGTTGTTTTGATTGTTGGGGGTATTCACCCTTGACCAGTATTCTATAAGCTGGCCTCGTGAAATTTTCTACAAACACTGGTTCCAACTCTATGTTGATCTCTTAGAGCAAACAGCATAGTTAGGGCAAGGTGAGAGGGGCAACTGCTCTGGGCATGAAGTGTTGGGGGAACACAATTGGCCATCCATCACCCTGATCACTCTTTAGTGCAATACTTGCTTTCCAAAGACAGTATTGCATTTGCAGTCAAACCTGAGCAGTGTAGTTCCCTGTGTGTGGCCTAAATTGACTGTAGGAACAGTTTACAAGTTAAAAAAAATAATAAACATATATATATATATATATATATATATATATATATATATATATATATATATATATATTTTTTTTTTTTTTTTAACTAAAACCTGAGCTCTGTATTGTAGGGTATAAACTGTAGGAAGCAGTTTGCTACAGTTCAAAAGTGAAAAGATTTTTTAAAACTAAAACCTGTGATCCGTAGTTCTACATGGAGGCAGGGTACGAAATGTAGCAACATTTTGCTACATTTGCAGCAAGCAGGTTGCTACAGTTTAAAAGATAAAATATTTTTTTAAACTAAAATCTGAGTGCTGTAGCTTTCCATGCAGGCAGCATATAAACATTTGTAGCAAGCAGTTAGTTACAGTGTAAAAGAACAACTGATTTTTTTCTAACATATGAGGAAAGATGTTTGGGGGTCAGGGCACAGAAATGGGACCTGAATGACTGGGGCAGGAAGGGGGAGGGCATGTCATGCATGTGGCAAAAGGACTGGTGTGGCAGTATAAGGAATGGATTTTTTTTTCTTTTGCCCTTCACTTGAAAGGCTGGGGGTGAGGGGTTGGATGCATAGACTGAGTACTGCAGGAAGTATCACGCAAGTTCTGCAGAAGGAGAATGGGGTACTATTTCATAGGACTGGAACAGGGCACTGGTTGAGCCATCTACACATCTAAGAGTATGCCATCCAGATCAGGGGTTTTAGTCTTCACAGTGTAGTCAATGCATGTTGAACTTCAGACGTAAGTATTGGTTGTGTCAGTGTTTCAGATTGGCCTTCTGTGATGTGTGGTATCGGGATACTAGCTAGGAAAGTACATTTGTGTAAGTAAACTTACCATAACATTAGATGTTTGAATGATCACTGTTGCAATAGCCTTAGCTATATGGGTTATATCCTGCCAAGGATAAAGATTCAAGGATTCAAAGAAACTTTATTGTCATTTAGGAAACACAAGTGCTCCCTAAATGAAATTTCGAGTGTCATCTCTGTCACTCATCTTATGTATTCAAATAAGATGATGAGTCTTGGGTTTTCATTTAAGATGTTTATTAGACACAAGCACATCAGTAAGGATGACTGGAACATAAAACAAACAAACTAACTGACTTACTGCTACACACAAACATGCTTTCACTCCAGCTTCTTACACAAAATGGCACTCTGCTTGCACATGCTCAGTACTTAGAGTGGATATAAAAAGTTTACACACCGCTGTTAAAATGCCAGGTTTTTGTGATATAAAAAAATTAGACCACAGTAAATCATTTCAAAACTTTTCCCACCTTTAATGTGACCTATAACCTGTACAATTCAATTGAAAAAAAAAAAAACAAATCTGTTAGGGGGAAAAATATAAAAAATAATAAACGTACAATAAGCTGGTTGCATAAGTGTGCACACCCTTAAACTAATAGGTTCATAGGTTCATACTAGGCTATCTGCCCTAGGGCATTTATAAGCCTAGCCAGAGTGTGTTTGACTTTCGCCACCCATTTTAAATGAATTTTGCTATGCCCTTTTTCGAGGTTAGTATACTGTGCCTCTGTCTAACAGTGACACAGAAGTGATACCCGGGGTAAACCTACGATCTCCCATCCACTCATCAAGATTCCTCTTGAAGAGAGTCAATGACGGACTCTGCCTAACCTGGACTGGGATTTTATTCCAGAGTGAAGGGAGCCTCTGGGTTATGAATCTGTCCCTCCAGCATATCCTATTTATTTCAGTGCTGAGGTTCACGTCTCTCGAGCGAGTAGCTCGATGGGATTTGGATTTTCTGAGGTGCAGCATGTCCATTAATTCTGGGTTGGACATGGCTTTATAAATTAGGCACAGATCGCCTCTGAGCAGGTGGTATGCCACTGAGTAGAGCTGGAGTTTCTTTAACCGGGCAGCATATGGCATCTGTTTGAGCCCTTTGATCCTCTTGGTGAGGTACTTTTGGGGTCTTTCCAGTTGCTGCAGGTGTCTGGTAAGGTACATCCCAAAAGGGGTATTGTACTCAATTATGGGCCTGATGAGGGATGAGTAAAGAGGCACGATGACCTCCCCTGATCTAGATGTGAATCCCTTCATGACTAGGTGGGCTATATAACATGTTTTTCTAACCACTTTGGCCACGTGGTTTTCAAATGAGAGATTGCTATCAACTTGGGTCCCCAGGTCCCTAATTACTTCTTCCATACTTAATAGATTACCACCTATGTGGTAATTTGTGGGCACTTTGTTTTTGCCAAAGGGGATGACTATACACTTTTTGGCGTTTAGCTTGAGGCCATGGCTCTGGCACCAGTTGCCTGTTTCTATGAGGCCCTTTCGTAGGATGCTTGTGTCGGCTGGAGAGTCAATTATGGTGCCTAGTTTGCAGTCATCTGCGAACTTGATCAGCCACAGTCCTTCCGTGTTGGCCTGTACCTCAATACTTTGTTGAAGCACCTCTTGATTTAATTACAGCATTCAGTCTTCTTGGGTACACACCTGCCATCAATTAAAGAGACTCTGATTAACCCTAAATAAAGTTCAGCTGTCCAAGTAAGATTTTCCTGACGTTTACAGTTGCCTGCTACAGCAAAAGCCATGGTTCACAGAGAGCTTACAAAGCATCAAAGGGATCTCATTGTTGAACGGTATCAGTCAGCATTGGATATACCATGGAACACAGTGAAGACAGTTATCAAAAAGTAGAGAAAATATGGAACAACAGTGAGGTTGCAAAGAACTGGACATTCTTCCAAAATTGATGAAAAGACATGACGAAAACTGGTCAGGGAGGCTGCCAAGAGACTTACAGTAACACTGAAGGAGCTGCAGGAATTTCTGGCAAGTACTGGTTGTGTACTACATTTAACAACAATCTCCCGTATTCTCCATATGTCTGGACTATGGGGTAGGATTGCAAGACAGAAGCCTTTTCTTACACAGAAACACATCCAGACCTGGCTAAATTTGCAAAACAATATATTAAGTCTCCCAAAAGCATGTAGGAAAATGTGTTATGGTCTGATGAGACCAAGGATGAACTTTTTGGCCACAATTCCAAAGGTATGTTTGGTGCAAAAACATTTTGCATCACCAAAAGAACACCATCCCCACAGAGAAGCATGGTGGTGGCAGTATCATGCTTTGGGGTTGCTTTTCTTCAGCTGGAACTGGGACTTTAGTCAAGGTAGCGGGAATTATGAACAGTTCCAAATACTAGATACTTTTGGCCCAAAACCTTCAGGCATCTGCTAGAAAGCTGAAGATGAAGAAGAATTTCACCTTTCAACACGACAATGACACCAAGCATACATCAAAATTAACAAAAAAATGGCTTCACCAGAAGAAAATTAAAGTTTTGGAATGGCCCAGCCAGAGCCCAGACCTAAATCCAATAGAAAATGTGTGGGGTGACCTGAAGAGGGCTGTGCACAAGAGATGCCCGCCCAGTCTGACAGATTTGAAGCGTTTTTGCAAGGAAGATTGGGAAAATATTACCAAGTCAAGATGTGCCATGCTGATAGACTCCTACCCAAGAAGACTGAATGCTGTAATTAAATCAAAAGATGCTTCAACAAAGTATTAGTTTAAGGGTGTGCACACTTATGCAACCAGCTTATTGTATGTTTTTTATTTTTTATATTTTTCCCCTAACAGATTTGTTTTTCAATTGAATTGTACAGGTTATAGGTCACATTAAAGGTGGGAAAAGTTTTGAAATGATTTATTGTGGTCTCATTTTTTATATCACAAAATTCCTGGCATTTTAACATGGGTGTGTAAACTTTTTATATCCACTGTATATGCACATGCCCAAGAACTACAGTAGCTTTAATGGTACAACACACACACACTATGATCTACATCCTCCTTCTTTGACAATTTTGTTATGCACATAAAAAATGACAATCAGATATACATGCAAATTATATTAACATATAAACAATAATAATCGTGTCCATGTTGCCATATTTCTAGGATTAGGTCTTGAGATATGACCTGACCTTGTAATATAATAATCAGTACTGGGTTTAGCAACAGGGACAGTCAGTGGGGAATGCACCGTATTAGGAACTTCAGCGATACTTTCAGAAAAAGAAAGAGAAGATGAATTGTTCTTTGGAACAGGAACATTCTATAGCATACTCTGAGAATTAGTCTCCATTCCAGGCAAAGTGCTTTAACACAGGCTTGGACAGCGGCAATAAATGTTTCCAATTCTGCCTAAATTCCATTCCTTGTGACTCAATGGTGTACAATCTCAGTTCCTCACATAGATGTTTCACAATTCCTACTTGATCAAAATCTTTTGCTGTCTGCATCCTCACTCTCTCTCCTTCTTTTAATGGTTTGAGTGGTTTGCTGCTTTTGTCATAATGGATTTTCTGAGGCAAACTATTTTATGAGTTGGGCTTTTACTGTTTTGTTGTTTTTAGCACTTGCAATCAACAAATTATTACTGATTGATATTGTAGTTCTGGTTTGTCTCAATATACATCTCTGAGCAGGTAAACCAAGAAGATTCTCTCAAGGAGTGTTTCTGAGATTAAGCAAATTGAGAAAAGTATTGGTTTTGTCTCACTTGGATTTCCCCCAACAATTGTTTCTCACTTTGAACTGCACGTTCACCCAAGCCACTAGATTGTGGATACTCAGGACTACTGGTAAAATGAACAAAGTCCCATGTTTCAGCAAATCTTTTGAACTGCTGACTCGTAAACTGTACACCATTGTCAGAAATTACTTTGTGCAGACTACCATGGACAGAAAAATGTCTCTTCAGTTTGGTAATGACAGTACTAGAAGTTAGGTTAGGAAGTAGGTCACTCTCGAACCAATTTTAATGACAGTCTACTAATACCAAATAATGTTGACCATTCCATTCCATTCAAAAATATCTGTGGCTACTGTTGCCCAAGGTAGTTCAAAAATTTGGTTTAGCTGAAGTGGTTCTTTTTGTTGGTGTGGTTTAGTGCTATTACAAACAGAACAAGCTGAGATTTTCTTTTCAATATCTTTTGACATAGAAGGCCAAAGTACTAGTTCTCTCACCTTTCTTTTGGTAGAATCAGTTCCTGGGTGACCTTGATGTAAGATTTTAATGTACTCTTGTTGCAAGGATTTTGGAATTACCACTTTTGGACCTTTCATGATGATACCATCTTCCATCAAAATCTCATCTCTATAAGGAAAATACTGCATATGTCTAGTGGTAAACAATATTGTTTTGAAGGCCATCATCGACTGATAAAATGGTTCAGCTTCTGGGGAATTGGATCTGAAGCTGTGTGAGGTCTGAGCTTATCAAGACATGTGGAAGAAACATTTCTGACTTCCATGACTTCAAAATCAGTTTCTCATTGTCATGCCTGTCCGTGGTTTATCTGGGTGAGCTGGATAAAGTAAGTTACAGCAGATAAAGAAGTTTACCTTTTGTGTAAATCATATTGAAATTATACTTTAGCAATTTTAACATCATGCACTGCAATCTAGCTGGAGCTGAGTGCATTGGTTTTCTCAAAATAGTAACCAGAGGTTGGTGGTCAGTCTCAATCTGGATAGGTCACCATAAATATAATGACTGAACTTCGAACAATCAAACACTATTGCCAAAAGTACTTTTTCAATTTGTGCAAACTGCATCTCAGTTTGGGTTAGAGTTCTAGATGCATAGGCTACTTGTCTGTCCTCTTGAAGAATTACTGCACCAAGACCATATTCTGAAGCATCACAGGAAAGAGTTACAGGTTTGTGAACATCATAATATCACAAAGTAAACGAATTAGCAATTTTCTGTTTCAGGACATCAAATGCTCTTTGGTGTTGTTCCAACCAGGACCAAGTTACATTTTTGCATGTCAGCTCTCGTAATGGTGCTGAAAGCTCACTCAAATCAGGAATGAGCTCGCCTAAATAGTTGACCGTGCCAAGAAAACGCTGTAAAAATGTGGCACCGTCTTGAGTTGGCATCTCAAGAATTGTATCTTGCTTGGATGGATCTGGTCGTAAGCCTGAACCGGTAAACAAATGACCAACATAAGTAACTTCTTTCAGCCTGAATTTGCATTTCTGATAATTCAGCGTACGATTTACTTCATGAACATGATCTAGAACATTCCCGAGGTTTCTGTCACTTTGACTTCACCACTGTCTCTGACAAGAATATCATCTACTATAACACAGGGGTAGCCTGAAAAAATTTGCTCAGTTGTGCGTTGGAAGACTTCACTGGCAGAATTTATTCCAAATGATATTCTCAGAAATCTGTACCTCCCAAATGGTGTACTGAAAGTGGTTAGCAAGGAAGATTTTCAATCAAGCAAAATTTGCCAAAATGAAGTTTTTGCATCTAAGACAGAAAAAAACACTGGCATTTGGCATGAGAACAGTGACTTCTTCAACTGTTTGCATCACACAATGAGGTCATTTGAGTGCTTTGTTCAAATCTCTTGGATCAATACATATTCGAATGTCATCTGAGCTTTTCTTATGAGCTACTACCATGGAGGATACCCATTCAGTTGGTTCTTCCACTGGACAAATTACTCCTATATGCACCATTCTGTCCAGCTCTGCTTTTACTCTGCCCTGCATTGCTACTGGAACTTTCCATGCTGGTCTAACAACTGGGCTTACCTCATGGTCTAACTTCATGGAGTGCACAACTGGGAGTTTGCCAAGCTCATCTTTGAAAATAGCATATTCAGAAAAATATTCTGTGTGAAACCTTCGTTGTTATTCATGTTTGCATGGTAGACTTCCTTATTAAATTAAATCAGTCCCATTTTCAAACTATCTTTGAGGGCTAACAATGACTGCACGTGTCTTTTGACTACGTAAAACTGCAAGTCATGGCTGTTCCCAGCAGAATATCATGAAAGTACTACTGAGCCTTTGGTTTGAATCTCTTCACCACTATATGAAACAAGCTTTGCACACATTGCCAAATCAAGTTTTTCACCAGCTTTTACTTTAGCACACATTTCTGCTGACATAACATTGCACTTTGAACCAGTATCAACTTTGAGCTCTACAGGACTCCCATTAATCAAAACAGTACAAAATACTTCACTCTTTGCCAGCAAATCTACTGCATTAATCTTTTCCTCAAGCACAGAAACACCATAAATATAAAAAGTAGGGTCGCAGCTTTCTATTTGATCAACTTGTTTCTTTGAATGCTCCCTCTTAATAAAAGAATGTGCCTGTTTAGATTTACAAAGCTTTATGAAATTATTCCACTATTTACATCTGTGGCATTGTTGACCAAAAGCTAAGCAGTTTTCTTGTTTAGGTTCGTGACTGATTCCACATTACGACAGTTGACTATGAGGTTTACCATGGGTTTTGATAAATCACCCCTCAGCTTTGCTGCATGTGCCCTGGGTTTTACTAGAGCTACCCTTGGTGTCATTGTAGGTGCTGCTCCATTTGGCCTATATCTCTTAACCTCATGCTGCATACTATCAACATTCAAGCTGGAAGAAGCTGCAAACATGCCTTTCTCAGTCATAAGCATATTTGTGTGCTCTTCTGTAAGCCCATATATTTGACAAATCTCTGTGGCTTTGCTTAAAGTTAAATCACTGTATCGAAGCAAAATCCTTCTCACTGCATCATTATTAACACCACACATAAGCTTGTTTTTTATCAACTCATCTCTCAGATCACCAAATCTGCACATTTTTGCCTCGTTTCTCAAGTCAGTTATATATGCTGCAAAAGTTTCACCAGGATTTTGATCTCTTGTGTAAAATGTGTGCCTTTCCATTGTAATATTCATTTGAGGGTTGCATGTTCCTCTAAATTTATATTTTAAACACTCAGTGTCTTCCCACGTTTCAGCCTGTACCACAATATGACAGTCTTCACCCCTCCTCTGAATAAATAACAGGTGCGTACACAAATGAACATTCTCTCTCAATGGCTTCTAAACCAGCTAAACTGAGCAGAATAAATGCTTTTGTATGGGCATCTTTATCATAAAAAGCAGCCTGTAGAAAATATAATATTCTTGTTCAAACACTCTCCAGTTTTCTGCCATATTGTTATCAAACACAAACGGACCAGGTCTGCAAAATCCCTCTTCCATGCCAAATAAGTTTCAAACACACATCAGGTACTTGTAATAATTTTTAACTGCACAACAGACTCTTGGAAATAACTGTACTCTTAGAAAAACTGTGCTGAAATACTGCACATACTGCCAAAACTTTGCACACTTTGGACACTTTGAATAGCTTTAGTTAATGCGAAAAAGTAGTGCATTGTAAAAAAAATATGGTTGTTTTCCCTTTTTCGAACATTTTATATGATTTGGATATTGTGTCAAATTTTTCCTAATTATTTTGAGTACTTTTATTAGTGTGTCACAGTTTCAAACATTTTGCTTATTCATTTAATTTGTTTTGAATGCTTTGTTTCATATTCAGTGAGTAAAAAAATCATTTAACAAGTTTAAGTACCTGGAAGTATTTTCCTGACCTGTTTGCGAGTCGTTTGTGAGTTGTTTGAGCCACTCCTGTATATTCCTCCATTATTGACTGTGCGCCTCATGGTTTTGACTTCAGATTCAACTTCTGACACCATGTCGCTCATCTTGTTTATTCAAATAAGATGATGAGGATTGGGTGTTTGTTTAAGATGTTTATTACACACAAACACATCAGGCTGGATGACTGGAACATAAAACTTTGACTGACTGCTGCACACATACATACTTTCACTCCTGCTTCTTACACAAAATGGCACTCTGCTTACACATGCAATGTACTTATATGCACATGCCCAAGAACTACAGTTGCTTTAAAGGTACAACACACACACTATGGTCTACAAGCTCTTTTACAGGAAAAAATATGCACAAAAAGACAAGACATGATAGTTATTAAAGAAAAAAAAATAACTATATTACAATAAGTAAAAGTCTAGGTAGCTGATGTACAAGCTTGTACACTATTTACATACCCTGGACAACACTGAATACTAGATGATTAACACATGAAAAGAAAAGTGTACTATACACAGATGTCAAATTGGGTGATATTGCACATAAGGAAGTGATTGGAATTGCACTTGAATAAGAATATTAATTTTAGTATGCAATAAATAAATAGAATTAATGTATGAAAAAAGAAAAAGAATGAGAGAGTAACAGTCTATTATAGTTTTGATACATCCAGATTTACAAATGCATTAATGAGTCTTATTGCAGCTGGATAAAAACTGTTCATGAATCTGGAGGTCCTGCAGCGGATACTCCGCAACCTTCTACTAGATGCAAGTTTAGTGAACCAATCATACGCTGGATGAAAAGTGTCACTCAGTATTTTGTGGGACCTCTTTTTACATCTCAGTTCAAAGAGCTCCTGTAAGGTTGGACAACTAGTGCCCATGATCTTACGCTTCTCCTCCTGTAAGGTTGGGGACTAGTGCCCACGATCTTAAAAAAAGCTCAAAAGGGTTGGACAACTAGTGCCGACGATCTTTTCTGCTATTCTTGTTAGTCTTTGCAGCTTCTTCCCTTTGGCCATTGTGCTGTTACTGATTCATACAGTGATAGTGATAATGTTTTCAATGGCTCCTCAGTAGAAGGTATTTAGAGCATCCATAGAAAGCTTTGCTTTTCTAAGCCTTCTTAGGAAGTGTAGTCACTGGTGGGCTTTTTTAATTAGCTGGCCTGTGTTTGTAGTCCAAGATAGATCCTCTGATATGTGTATCCCCAGGAACATAGTAGTTTGGACTTTCTCCACTTCTTCACCATTGACCTCGAGGGCCACGTGCATGGCAGAGCTTTTTTCTGAGGTCAATAATGATTTCTTTTCTTTTATTGATGTTCTGGTCCAAAATGCTGTTATGGCACCATTCAATTAGGGAGGTGACCTCATTCCTATACCCACTCTCATCATCACCACTTATGAGTCCCACGATTGTGGTGACATCTGTGAATTTGATGATGTGGTTGTTGCTAGCTTTCCCAAAGCAGTCATGGGTAAGGATTGTGAACAGTAGAGCACTCAGCACGCAGCCCTGGGATACTCCGATCTTGATTGTAATAATCTCTGAAGTGCTGTTACCAGCACAGGTCCTCTGTGGTCTTCCAGTCAGGAAATGAAGGATCCAGTTGCAATATACTGTATGTATATACATACATACATACATTTATATATATATATATATATATATATATATATATATATATAAACAGATGGCCAGCTTCCAAAGGTTCAGGGCACCCTCCATTTCCCTAAACTGTCGAGTAGTTTGAGCTGAGATGGCTAAAAGACAAGTTTGGGCACCAAGCCGTTCAGAGCTTTTTTACCAACAGGGAAAGGGAGGCTGAGCCCTGAAAGAACAATTCTAAAAGCAACAAATATAAATGTCCACACCTTGGCATAAAAAACACACCAAAAATCAAGGGGGATACAAAGAGGGAGGTAGTGGTATTGCAACAGTGATCACTCAAACATCTACTGTCACTGTAAGTTTACTTACACAACTGTGCTATGTTCATATTTATCACTGCTGCAGTAGCCCTAGCTATAAGGGTAGATTACCCTAGCTTATTATATTTGGGAGGGGGAAAGAGAAAAGTTCAGAAGCCCCTGGAAAATGTTCCAAGCAAAGCCTGACCTGGACCTAGAGAAGGAATCAAGCTCATATTGCTTTGTAAAAGTATGCACAGAGGACCAAGTAGCAGCTTCTAGAAAACTTTTAGAATCCAATTCTTTCAAAAAACCCACAGATGAAACCAAGGTCCTTGTAGAGTGGACCTTGACCTTGACCGAAATAATTTTACTGCGGTGAGTATAACAAAAGGTAATAGCCTCCAACAACCATTTGAAAATAGTCTGCTTTGACAAAGGTTGCACCATATTCTTACCTTCACTAGAAATGATCAATTGATCCAAAGATCGGAAAGATTTAGTTCTGTCAAAATAACATCTGAGTTGTTTGTGGACATCCAAGGTACTGAGTATCCTTTCGCACACATCTTAGGCTCGGGAAAGAAAATGGGAGGATGGATAGTTTGGCTTAAAATAAACTTGGATTCCACTTTAGGCATAAAAGAAGAGCTAGTTCTCAAAGAAACCCTGTCCCAGTGGAAAATGAGATAGGACTATCTCACCATAAGAGCTTGCAACTCAGGTACCCTTCTTGCAGAGGTCAGAGTAATAAGTAAAATTATTTTCCATGTTAAGAACCTCAAGTGAGTGAGGTTAGCTGGTTCAGATGGAGCACTGGTTGGCTTCTCTAACACAAAATCAAGATCCCAAGGAGGGTCCACAGGTTCACTTGGAGGCCCCTTGTGCAAAAACCTTCAAAAACATTTTAACATGAGACTGCATTGAAAGAGGAGAATCCATGGGCAGACATGCTGAAATTGCCAATAAATTAAACTTGATAGAGAAATAAGAAATACTATAGTACAGTAATTCACACAAATATTGTAAAAGCAGAGAATGGCTAGCCCTGAATGGGTGTTGGTGGTGTTGTTGGCATTAACTAGAAAGCCTTTTCCATAGATTAGTACCAGGCTTTCTTGCCTCCATTAGTACCTGTTGCACATCCTCTGTAGACAGGTGCCTAAAGGAATTAATACTCTATTATCCAGGCAGGCAAGTGAAGTTGATTGATGTTGGAGTGTATCAAACACCCCTGTTCTTGTGTGAGTAGATACAGTCTGTGACAAAGCTTGTGGTAATTGTCTTTGTCCATTTCCAAAAGAAGGGAAAACCACAGTTGCCTGGGCTAGAAGGGAATCACCAAAATAATCTTGGGGGATTCCTTCTGAATCTTAGAAGTACTCTGGATATTAGAGGAAAGGGTGGAAAAGCATACAAGAACATCCCTGTCAAAGGGAAAGAAAAGACATCTGTCTTCCAGGCCTTCATACATGCAGTCCTGAAACAGAATCCTGGCAGATGATTGTTCACAGAGGAGTCAAAGAGGTCTTACTTGAGGAGCTCCCCACAGATGGAGCAAATCTTGGAAATCCCCCAATTTAGTTGTCATGTGTGAGGGTCTGCCCTGGTCCTGCCAGTGTGTCTGCCACACA
This sequence comes from Protopterus annectens, assembly GCF_019279795.1. NCBI lineage: Eukaryota > Metazoa > Chordata > Ceratodontiformes > Protopteridae > Protopterus > Protopterus annectens. The sequence goes on along the minus strand of NC_056737.1, from coordinate 1,144,535,247 downwards.
GTTTTGCTCTGACAGAATGCATGATGCCTGTAGAGTGCGACTGTACTTTGAAGCTACATACCAAGCTAACATGGCTGTAAATAGGATACAATCTGGTTCTCCCCTGCTTATTGGTAAACCACATGACTGTGGTATTATCTGTAACAACTTGAAGAGGTCCCAGGTACCAAAAGTGACTCAGAGAGTTGAGTGCCTTGATCAGGGCAACCATCTCTTTGATATTTATGTGCTTGCATCTGTCTTTGGTGCCCCACATGCCCTGCATTTTTATCTTTCCTGAAATTGCTCCTCAATCAAAGTGCAAGGCGATTGTGGTGACTGACTGCTTTGGAACAGAGAGGTAGAAGGGGAGACCTGGATTTACTTATATCCGTTGTCTCCACCAAATGCTTTCTCTTCTGAAAACCCAGTATTGGGGTTTGAAAAGACAAAGGGTGTTGGTGCTGGGACCAAAATGACTTTAGATGCCACTGTACCTTTCTCATGTGGAGTCTTGCCAGGGGTATCATGAGAATCATAGAAGCCATGAGACCCAAAATCCTGAGGTATTCCCCTCACAGTTACTGAAGGTTGAGTTGAAAACCTTAGAAATACATTTAAACTTTTCAAAAGCAAATTTCACGTTACTTAAGACCGAGGTGGAAAGTTTCAAAGCCCCCATGCTAAAGGATAACGCTGCCCAAGCTGCAAAATCCTTTACTAATGCATTCTACGGGCACCTACAAGAATGCATGGATTGTGCTATCCCAAGCAAAACCAAGACACACTCCTCCAAGAAAAGGAAACCTGTCTGGTGGATTCCTGCCATAAACAAGCTATACAATAGAAGGAGGAAACTAGTACAGAAAAGAGTAAAATCCCAGGAAGAGAAGATATCACTGATCAGTATCAGCAAGAAACTACGATCCCTCAAAAAATCATCCAAGGCGAGCTTCGAAAGAAAAATTGCCAAGGACTCCAAAGATAACCACAAGGCATTCTTTAGCTATGTCAAGAATCTAACTGGCAATGCTCAGATCTGCTCGGAGTTTAGTGCAGAATGGCACAAAATACATTGAACCGAACGATATTGCCAACATCCTGGCCGACAGGTTCAGCGCAAACTTCACCCCCAAAAGGGCCCATAACCATACCAGAAGAATGTAGAGCCCCTGAAATCACAGACACTCAGGTTAAAACAGCCCTCTCCAAAGCCAAAACACAGCATCAATGGGATCGGACGGTTTCCCAGGCTGCATCCTACATGAGCTCAAAGATGAACTAAACCCTCACCTAAACACACTGTTCAAACTCAGCCTCTCAATAGGTTACGTACCCATAGAGTGGCACACAGCAATGGTTATTCCACTCCACAAAGGTGGAGCCACAACAGACCCCGGGAACTATCATCCTATAAGCCTGACTAGCTTGGTCTGCAAGGCTATGGAGTGCATCATCATGGAACTCATTAACAGAGACATTGGGAACCTCCAAACACTGGACCCTGCCCAGTTTGGCTTTGTTAAGGGCAGATTATGCCTCCTAAACCTGGTGGACTTCTTTGAGACAGTTACCAAGGTTATAGATGAGGGAAAGGTGGTACCACAACCTACCTAGACCTCGCAAAGGCCTTCAACACCATTCCCCATTCTGGTATTATAGACAAGCTCACCAGCCTGAACATAAACCCCTACATCACAAGATGGGTTGCCAACTGACTCATGGACAGAACCCACATGGTAAAAGTTGTGGGAGCTAGGTCTGACTCTAAACCAGTTACAAGTGGCGTTTCCCAGGGCTCAGTCCTAGGATCCCTCCTGTTCGGCATATACGTCACAGAAGTACAGGCAAGCACAGGAGGACTATGGCTTACCAAGTTTGCAGACGACTGCAAACTAGGGGTTATAATTGACTCTCCAGCTGATACAGACATCCGCCAAAAGGGTCTCACTGAGATGGATACCTGGTGTCAAAATCATGGCCTCAAGCTAAATGCCAAAAAGTGCATAGTCATCCCCTTTGGAAAAACAAAGTACCAACAAACTACCACATAGGTGGTAGTCCCCTAAATACGGAAGACGTAATAAGGGATCTGGGGACCCAAGTAGATAATCACATTGCCAAAGTGGTTAGAAAATCCTTCTATGTAGCCTACCTTATTACAAAAGGGTTCACATCCAGATCAAAAGAGGTCATTGTGCCCCTCTACTCATCACTCGTCAGACTCATCATACAGTACAATACCCCATTTGGGATGTACCTTACAAGACACCTGCAACAGCTGGAAAGACCACAGAAGTACCTCACCAAGAGGATCACTAGCCTCAAACAGATGCCCAATGCAGCTCGACTGAAGAAACTCCAGCTGTACTCAGTTGCTTAATGCCTACTCAGAGGTGATCTCTGCCTGACATACAAGGCCATGTCCAACCCAGAATTGATGGACATGCTCCACCTAAAGAAAACCTTATTCCCTCGAGCCACATGCTCTAGGGATCTAAACCTCACCACAACAATAAATAGGATGTGCTGGAGGGATAGATTCCTGTCCCAGAGACTTCCAATGCTTTGGAACAAGATTCCAATCTACATTAGGCAGAGCTCCTCGCTAACACTCTTCAAGAGAAACCTTGATGAGTGGATGGGAAACAGAAAGTTTACCCCGGGGATCACTTCAGTGGCTCTGCTGGACAGAGGCACAGGGAACTAATCTAAGGGGGTGGTGAAAGCCAACACATTCTGGCTAGGCTTATAAATGCCTTCGGGCAGATAGCCTAGTACCTACCTATGAACCTAAATATTGATCTGTTTTTTTCCTGTGGAGGAAAAATCTTTAACTGAGGTGTCAAGTTGACATCCCAAGAACACAATCCTATGTGAAGGAGGCAAGAAAGAAGTTTTGAATGCTCTCTTGGAATCCCAGCTTATGGCTTGTGTAAGAGCTCGTGACTCAGGAAAATTTGTCTCTTCTCTGTTCTTAGAGCTATCCAAAGCCTTTAATACTGTCTTCCACCCCCAACTCTTATCCCAACTATCTCTTCTAGGCTTAACCAAAACATCCTTACAATGGCTCACTAGCTATCTAACAGATATCAATCTGTCAAATGGAACTCTAAGGTCTCTACTTACTGTTAACACTGGGGTACCCCAAGGCTCAATACTAGGTCCACTTCTCTTTGACATTTTTATTAACCATCTTAATACCACCAGCAAACAACCCACCCTAATTCAACATGCTGATGACTCTACATTATTCTGCTCTGCCAGGACTCTCTCTAATCTACAGAGTTTGACGCAAGAAGCATTCATTTCCACTGAGTCTTGGCTCACCAAAAAACATTTACTACTTAACCACCGCCCCCAAAAAAAAAAACTACACCTACTATTTTTACCAAAACAATTTTCTCCAGATACTGCTAACTTTGCTATTACTTCTCTGAACAATACTTCAATCAATGTGGCTTCACATACAAAACCCTTAGGTGTAACTTGACAACAGTCTTCAGTTTGACCTACATATCAGCAACAGCATAAAAAGACTAATCAATAATTGGGCATGATGTATAGGCTCAGAAATTCATCTCCAACTCCACAAGTGTAGCCCTTGCCACCACCCGTCTCTTATCCTCCCTTCTATACGCTTCACCTATCCTAACCAGTCTTCACTCTTCCCTCAAAGGGAACTTAGTCAATGTTATAATAAAGTAGCTACATTTTCCACAGGGCAGGACCACTTCACTCACCATTGCTATGCTGTCACGTCCCTAAATTTGCTTGAACTACCCCACCTTCTCACCTTTAATCAACTAACATTAACTCACAAATTACTGTACAACTCCACATCATCATTACTTACTTTAGTCCAGGCTTCCTAAAAGAGTTCAGTCTTCATGTCATCTGTCAGAAATCCGCTCTTGATGTAAAAATAATGCACTAGCCAAACACTTTGCTCTTCATAAAAGATACACAGGTTTTAAGTTCCAGATCCTGGATCACATAGACATGGGTGATCTTGAAGGAGACATCCCAAATATTCTGGAGAAACATGAACTCATGTGGGAATTAAAGGTGAACTCTTTTAGGAAGCCTGGACTAAACTATTACTGCTCAATTAAAAGTGCACTGGAACTTAGAAAATTGCCATATTGTTTACATGATTAATTTTATTTTATTTTATTTTATTTTATTCTTCCAGTTGGTTTTAAATACCATGTTAAATACCATGTTAAATCAGTTTTAATTTAAGTGGTATTTTGTTTATCCACTTTGTTCAAAATGATGTGTAATAACAGTACTAGCTAATTATACAATAATATGTTTGTAGATAGTTTTTAGGGTTCTTGTATACAGACCTGAAGAAGTCTAGAAGGATAAAAGCGATCTTTGTTAACAATACGTTATGAAAACAGAATATGATTTTTACACTGGATTTTTTACATGCAAAGTGTATATGTATATATTTTTGATTGCCAAATGCTCTAAGGCATTTATATATCTCCAGCCATGTAGTATATTGTTTTAGATAAAATCACAGACTTAATAATCTACTTAATAATTTGGTTAAATTAGAGGTACTACTTCATTATTAATTTTATTTAAAGTACATAAGGGTTATATTATTATGACAGCTACTAAGTAGGGCAGGACCACACTGATGGGGAACACTTTGTTTTACAGCACAATAAACCACTCCCTTGCCTGATTTAAAAATAAATAAATATATATATATATATATATATATATATATATATATATATATATATATATATATATGGGGCTACTTCTTTTAGTCGAAAACACATTTGGTCAAAAGTGAGTTTCCCCAGCACACTTGACTAAAAGCTCACTTCATCGAAAAGTAATTTCAATGAAACTCATTTCATTGAAAGTCATACATGGCCTTTTCCCCACTGTAGTACAACCCTGGTGTTAGAATATTAAATAAGGGGGGTATGGGGAGCACAGTTTGGTTATAAGTAGTCTTTTTGAAAAGAGTTATTTATTTCACTTGGAAGTATACATGTGTATGGTTTAAAACGTTTAACATTAGTGGAGAGCTACACCCCCACACCCCCCATTGTGGGGTGCTGTGCCCCCCTTTACTTAATATTCTAACTCCAGGGTTGCACTACAGTGGGGAAAAGGCCATGTACAACTTTCGACTAAATGAGTTTTCGATGAAACAAAGTAGATCCATATATATATATATATATATATAGAGAGAGAGAGAGAGAGAGAGAGAGAGAAAGGCTGTGAGGAAACTATTACTCTGCTATTTTTGTTTTACTTGGATCGCTTGTCTGTGTACTTAATAAAGGATTTTCGACTGGAAACAGACTGCCTACCCTGCTTGGATTACTTTCGAATACTTAGTAATTCTGTACAATATTTTAATTATATATTTTTCTTTACTTAAGGTGAGTTTAAGTTCACTACTTCTGCTATCATTGTCTTCTGATCTGATTAATATACAGTGATTAACTAGATATATATGGATTGAAATTCTTCCACAAAGAGAAGCTTCTTACACTGTTTTCTTCTATCACTCTTGGGACAGCATGTGATAAAAAAAACAGTGGAAACAAAAAAGTCTGATCTGGAGAATGAGGAATTACCTTCTGTAAGACAGGAATTTCTTCCCACTGGCATCTGTAACCTTCTCGAATGTTCATCAGACCCCATTTGTCTGAAACTATCTGTTGCCAAAGAAAAAAAAGACTTTATAGAAGAAAAAAGGGGCCAGGGTAGGAGGGGGTCACACGGTCTCTTGACTAGTCATTCAGACTTGTTGCAGTCTCCTTGGTTTTTGGAGCTTTGAGTTTTTTTGGTACCCCCTTGCCATTTCTTCTTAAATGTCTGTTTTACCTGGATTTTGTTGAGATTTTTTTATTCTGCTTTTTTTGCCAAATTTGGATGAGGAGTTAGAGCATCCCTTCGAAAAGTTGGAAAAAGAGGGCTGAAAAATGTTACAGATTCCATGCAACATCACTCCTTTCATCATGTTTTGATCACCTAAATCTCTATCCAAGGGAGAACTGAAAATCTCATTTTAAACATCATCTGGGAGGTTCTGAGAATGCAACCATGCAAACCGTCTTCAAAACAATAGCAGTGGCCATAACCCTGGAAAAACTATCAACATCATCATACATAGACTGCAAACAATGAGTAGTGACCTGTGCAACAGAAGAAACAAAATTATTTAAAACAGATTTTTCCTCTCAAGTAGAAAATGCAGTTAAAACATCCTCGTACTTTCACAATTAGTCAGAACAACCTTTAAGATATGAGCCTGGCAATTCCAATTCTGAAAAGAAAGTGCAGAAGTATACGTTCCCCTACATGACAATAATTTTCTCTTCCTTATCAGAAAGAGTAGGATTGGAATTAATTAGGTGTTTAGCAGCAGAAATTAACTAAAGCTGAAGCTGTTGGATCAGGTTTGGGAATAGTGTATGCAAACATAAAGGCTGAGGAACTTTATACATCCTATCTGCCTTTTTAGGGGCAGATGGCTGGCTGACTATCAGGAAAACTGCAGGCAGTAACACACACAAACACATCTTCTAAAACAGACAGAACAGGAGGAATTGGTGTAGGTTCAGGAAATTCCTTGTATAACAAATCATAGCATTTTCCGAGGGACTGAGAAACCTCAGTGTTCTCCCACTGAAAACACTGGCACATTCTAGCAACAGTCTCCCCCCAGAGGTAGAATCTGAAACTGAGCTCTCCTCTGTGTCTGAATCAGAATTCTGAGGAGAAAACCCCATATATGTCCCTTCCTCTTACTGTTCAGATTCAGAATCTTGAATCCCTTTAGGAAAAGTGGTATCCCCCTTTCTTTTACCAGAAACTACTTTACAAGAAGGATCAATAGCCTGAATTAAATCCTGAGCCAGACCCAGCAAACTACTCCTGCCTAAGGAAATTTGAGGATGCTCTGCTCTCAAGACCCTAAATTGGCTCTAACTACCCCAGCTTATCACCTTCAGTGAGGTACATGATACAAGCTCAGTTTTCTGTTCCTTTTTGACAGGGAAAATGGGGCCAACAGTGTTACTAATGGCAGCAACAGCTTCTCCAGGGATGGGCACAGCACTCCGACACAACAAGGAAAGCTTCCCTGTTCTTAGCTTTGAAATAACTTTCCTGAAAAGGAAAGTAATAAAACACAAACAATATTTAGGAAATGGAAACCCCACAGAGAGATTATCTGCCCACCAAAGGAACAGCACCAAGCTAATGACCAATCGTCAAAAGCCTTAGAAGGGCTTACTCTTTGGCAGCAGTAAAGCCTTGAAGGGTTTGATGCCCAACCCTGTCTTTTAGTCAACGAAGCTTGAGCTGTTTGACAGTTTGGGTGTGTGGAAGGTACCCTGAAGCTTTGGAAGCTGGACAGTTGTTATACCCTTGGCAGGTTATAACCTATATAGGTAAGGCTACTGCAGCAGTGATCAATATGATCAAATTTTCATCCTTTTTCCACTGGGTGTCTTGGTGAAAGGGACTACCTGTGTATAATTCAGAGAAATGAAGTACAAACTATTATAGGATAATGAATGGGGAATCAAGTTACCATTTTCACGTTGTTGCAACTTTGTAACAAACCTGTCATTTTGCTGTTGCTGCCTAAGCTGTAATGCCAGGAATTTCTGTTCCTTTGGAGAGTTATTAAAGTATACTAAATGTAGGGTTTTCTTAGCTGTTTCTGTCTTGTAATCTCCTAGCTCTGCTAAAACCCTCTTTAACCCAGGAATTCTTTCTTTGTTCTTTGCTTGCCTCCCTTCAGTTGTGTATTTTTGTTTCACTAACAGAGTTTTTCGTAGGAAGCACAGCCTTACAGCATTTTGACTTACCTTGGTAACTGTGTATTCGATCCGAAAGATCTTTAATTCTTTTTTGTTTCCCATTCTTGTGCATCTATCACATTATATGTCCTCAACGTAGAAGTTTTCCTGCTATTGTATTTTCAAACTCATGCCCCTTGCTGTAATACAGGTTTACCCTCTAGTGCCTTTTCTGTATATTTTGGTTTATTTGTATTTCTACTGATGTAGGGCATGATCCAATAAAGCTATAGGACCATATGCCATATCAGTTATCCCAAAAGCACTCTCCCTGGTGGTGGTGGTGTAACATTTATCAGTCTTTGAGTAAGTGCAGAACTGATACGAGTAACAAGTATATAACCTGGGTAACAACTTAAGCAAGATATGTGCATCTACCATAAACATTGTCTCTCTAAATCTCCTGAGTGTTTCACCTAATGCTAGAATAAACAGTCTTATGTAGCCCCGAATGCACTTCCTGCCCTGTGTAAACTGTGTTTCAGTTTCTTGCCCAGTATGTCACCTGTTGAAATGTTATCCATTCTTGCAACATAATAAGCAATTCAGCAGGTTTTGTCATGGGAGGAATATATAAACACTTGCTGTTATCAAATGAAATACCTACCTAATAAGTAATGCTACTCCTCTCTTTCTTCCCTTGTACTCAACGAGAATAGAATGTTGTATCCACAGAGTTCTAATTTTAAATATTCATTTGCAACAAAATGAGTCACCCAGTCCAGCAACAGAGCAAAATATAGTCTACGCTGCTTCAGGTAGATCATGACTCTAGTTCATTTCACTGGATTTGTAAGACTGTTTATATTCCAAGCCACTATTTTATATCTGCTGCTCCTTATTTAGATCATACACTAGATTATTGCCTCTAGACCACCTCCACCTATTACCTCCTTTATCAAGGGTAAACATGCTTATTAGCTTTTGTACTATTCTGCTACTCAGTCTTGTCCCATCTGCCAAATAAAAAAAAAGAGTCGAACAATTTCAAATAAACTGTTTACATATCTACAAATTCAGCCACCTTTTCTCATCTTTGCATGACTATCTAAGAGTCTGTAACATGCACACTACTGAATGCTGTGTAATGAGGTGTGGAGGACATTTAATATGCACACTGCTGAATGCTGGGTAATGAGGTGTGGAGGACATTTAACATGCACACTACTGAATGCTATGTAATGAATTGTGGAGGACATTTAACATGCACGCTACTGAATGCTGTGTAATGAGATGTGGAGGGCATTTAACATGCACACTACTGAATGCTTTGTAATGAGCTGTGGAGGGCATTTAACATGCCCACTACTGAATGCCCTGTAATGAGGTGTGGAGGGCATTTAACATGCACACTAGTGAATGCTGTGTTATGAGGTGTGGGGAGCATTTAACATTCACACTACTGAATGCTTTGTAATGAGGTGTGGAGGGCATTTAACATGCATACTACCGAATGCCCTGTAATGAGGTGTGGAGGACATTTAAAAGGCACACTACTGAATGCTGTGTAATGAGGTGTGGAGGGCATTTAACATGCATACTACTGAATGCCTTGTAATGAGGTGTGGAGGGCATTTAACATACACACTACTGAATGCTGTGTAATGAGGTGTGGAGGACATTTAACATGCACACTACTGAATGCTGTGTAATGAGGTGTGGAGGGCATTTGACATGAACACTACTGCATGCTGTGCAATGAGGTGTGGAAGGCATTTAACATGCACACTCCTGCAATCTATACAACAAGGTGTGGAGGACATTTAACATGCACAATGCTGAATGCTATGTAATGAGATGTGGAGGGCATTTAACATTCACACTACTGAATGCTTTGTAATGAGATGTGGAGGGCATTTAACATGCATACTACTGAATGCCCTGTAATGAGGTGTGGAGGGCATTTAACATGCACAATACTGAATGCTGTGTAATGAGGTGTGGAGGACATTTAACATGCACACTACTGAATGCTATGTAATGAGATGTGCAGGGCATTTAATATTCACACTACAGAATGCTTTGAAATGAGGTGTGGAGGGCATTTAACATGCATACTACTGAATGCCCTGTAATGAGGTGTGGAGGGCATTTAACATGCACACTACTGAATGCTGTGTAATGAGGTTTAGAGGACATTTAACATGCACACTACTGAATGCTGTGTAATGAGGTGTGGAGGGCATGTATCATGCACACTACTGAATGCTGTGCAATGAGGTGTGGAGGGCATTTAACATGCAGACTCCTGCATGCTATGTAATGAGGTGTGGAGGACATTTAACATGCACACTGCTAAATGCTATGTAAAAAGGTGTGGAGGGCATTTAACATGCACACTGCTGAATGCTGTGTAATGAGGTGTGGAGGGGATTTAACATGCACACTGCTGAATGCTGTGTAATGTGGTGTGGAGGGCATTTAAAATGCACACTTCTGAATGCTGAGTAATGTGGTGTGGAGGGCATTTAACATGCACACTTCTGAATGCTGTGTAATGAGGTAGGTAGGGCATTTAATATGCACACTTCTGAATGCTGTGTAAGGAGGTGTGTAAGATATTTTACATACAGACTGCTGAATGCTGTTTAATGAGGTGTGTAGGGCATTTAACATGCACACTGCTGAATGCTGGGTAATGAGGTGTGGAGGGCATTTAACATGCACACTACTACATGCTGTGCAATGAGGTGTGGAGGACATTTAACATGCACACTTCTGAATGCCATGTAATTAGTTGTAGAGGACATTTAACATGCACACTACTGAATGCTGGGTAATGAGGTGTGGAGGACATTTAACATGCACAGTACTGAATGCTGTGTAATGAGGTATGGAAGACCCTTAACATGCACACTGCTGAATGCTGTGTAATGTGGTGTGGAGGACATTTAACATGCACACTGCTGAATGCTGTCTGATGAGGTGTGGAGGAAATTTAACATGCACACCATTGAACGCTGCGTAATGAGGTGTGGAAAGCATTTAAAATGCACTCTAGTGAATGGTGTGTAAACAGGTGTGGAGGACATTTAACATGCACAGTGCTGAATGCTGTGTAATCAGGTGAGGAGGACATTTAAAATGCACACTACTGAATGCTGTGTAATGAGGTGTGGAGGACAGTTAACATGCACACTACTGAATGCAGTGTAATGAGGCGTGGAGGACATTTAACATGCACACTGCTGAATACCGTGTAATGAGGTGTGAAGGAAATTTCACATGCACACTGCTGAATGCTGTGTAATGAGGTGTGGAAGACATTTAACATGCACACTCCTGAATGCTGTGTAATGAGGTGTGGAGGACATTTAACATGCACACTACTGAATGCTGTGTAACGAGGTGTGGAGGGCATTTTATATGCACACTGCTGAATGCTCTGTAATTAGGTGTGGAGGACATGTAATATGCACAGTACTGAATGCTGTGTAATGAGGTGTGGAGGAAATTTCACATGCACACTGCTGAATGCTGTGTAATGAGGTGTGGAAGACATTTAACATGCATACTGCTGAATGCTGTGTAATGAGGTGTGGAGGACATTTAACATGCACACTACTGAATGCTGTGTAACGAGGTGTGGAGGGCATTTAATATGCACACTGCTGAATGCTCTGTAATTAGGTGCAGAGGACATTTAATATGCACAGTACTGAATGCTGTATAATGAGGTGAGGAGGGTATTTAACATGCACAGCACTGAATGCTGTGTAACAAAGCATGGGGGACATTTAACATGCACACTACTGAATGCTGTGTAATGAGGTGTGGACGACATTTAACATGCACACTACTGAATGCTGTGAGGTATGGAAGAGACTTAACATGCACACTGCTGAATGCTGTGTAATGAGGTGTGGAGGACATTTAACATGCACACTGCTGAATGCTGTCTGATGAGGTGTGGAGGAAATTTAACATGCACACCATTGAACGCTGTGTAATGAGGTGTGGAAAGGATTTAACATGCACTCTACTGAATGGTGTGTAATCAGGTGTGGATGACATTTAACATGCAAAGTGCTGAATGCTGTGTAATCAGGAGAGGAGGACATTTAAAATGCACACTACTGAATGCTGTGTAATGAGGTATGGAGGACAGTTAACAGGTACACTAGTGAATGCTGTGTAATGAGGTGTGGAGGACATTTAACATGCACACTGCTGAATACTGTGTAATGAGGTGTGAAGGAAATTTCACATGCACACTGCTGAATGCTGTGTAATGAGGTGTGGAAGACATTTAACATGCACACTGCTGAATGCTGTGTAATGAGGTGTGGAGGACATTTAACATGCACACTACTGAATGCTGTGTAATGAGGTGTGGAGGGCATTTTATATGCACACTGCTGAATGCTCTGTAATTAGGTGTGGAGGACATTTAATATGCACAGTACTGAATGCTGTGTAATCAGCTGTGGAGGAAATTTCACATGCACACTGCTGAATGCTGTGTAATGAGGTGTAGAAGACATTTAACATGCATACTGCTGAATGCTGTGTAATGAGGTGTGGAGGACATTTAACATGCACACTACTGAATGCTGTGTAACGAGGTGTGGAGGGCATTTAATATGCACACTGCTGAATGCTCTGTAATTAGGTGTGGAGGACATTTAATATGCACAGTACTGAATGCTGTATAATGAGGTGTGGAGGGCATTTAACATGCACAGCACTGAATGCTGTGTAACAAAGCGTGGGGGACATTTAACATGCACACTACTGAATGCTGTGTAATGAGGTGTGGACGACATTTAACATGCACACTACTGAATGCTGTGTAATGAGGTATGGAAGACACTTAACATGCACACTCCTGAATGCTGTGTAATGAGGTATGGATGACATTTAACATGCACACTGCTGAATGCTGTCTGATGAGGTGTGGAGGAAATTTAACATGCACACCATTGAATGCTGTGTAATGAGGTGTGGAAAGCATTTAACATGCACTCTACTGAATGGTGTGTAATCAGGTGTGGAGGACATTTAACATGCACAGTGCTGAATGCTGTGTAATCAGGTGAGGAGGACATTTAAAATGCACACTACTGAATGCTGTGTAATGAGGTATGGAGGACAGTTAACAGGCACACTACTGAATGCTGTGTAATGAGGTGTGGAGGACATTTAACATGCACACTGCTGAATACTGTGTAATGAGGTGTGAGGGAAATTTCACATGCACACTGCTGAATGCTGTGTAATGAGGTGTGGAAGACATTTAACATGCACACTGCTGAATGCTGTGTAATGAGGTGTGGGGGACATTTAACATGCACACTACTGAATGCTGTGTAACGAGGTGTGGAGGGCATTTTATATGCACACTGCTGAATGCTCTGTAATTAGGCGTGGAGGACATTTAATATGCACAGTACTGAATGCTGTGTAATGAACTGTGGAGGAAATTTCACATGGACACTGCTGAATGCTGTGTAATGAGGTGTAGAAGACATTTAACATGCATACTGCTGAATGCTGTGTCATGAGGTGTGGAGGACATTTAACATGCGCACTACTGAATGCTGTGTAACGAGGTGTGGAGGGCATTTAATATGCACACTGCTGAATGCTCTGTAATTAGGTGCGGAGGACATTTAATATGCACAGTACTGAAAGCTGTATAATGAGGTGTGGAGGGCATTTAACATGAACAGCACTGAATGCTGTGTAACAAAGTGTGGGGGACATTTAACATGCACACTACTGAATGCTGTGTAATGAGGTGTGGATGATATTTAACATGCACACTACTGAATGCTGTGTAATGAGGTATGGAAGACACTTAACATGCACACTGCTGAATGCTGTGTAATGAGGTGTGGAGGACATTTAACATGCACACTGCTGAATGCTGCCTGATGAGTTGTGGAGGACATTTAACATGCACACTGCTGAATGCTATGTAATGAGGTGTGGAGGGCATTTAACATGCACACTGCTGAATGCTGTGTCATGAGGTGTGGATGGGATTTAACATGCGCACTGCTGAATGCTGTGTAACGTGGTTTGGAGGGCATTTAACATGCAAACTTCTGAATGCTGTGTAATGAGGTGCGTAGAGCATTTAATATGCACACTTCTGAATGCTGTGTAAGGAGATGTGTAAGATATTTTACATGCAGAGTGCTGAATGATGTTTAATGAGGTATGGAGGGCGTTTAACATGCACAATGCTGAATGCTGGGTAATGAGGTGTGGAGGACATTTAACATGCACACTGATGAATGCTGTCTGATGAGGTGTGGAGGAAATTTAACATGCACACTACTGAATGCTGTGTAATGAGGTGTCGAAGGCATTTAACATGCACACTGCTGAATGCTGTGTAATGAGGTGTGAAGGACATTTCACATGCACACTGCTGATTGCTGTGTAATGAGGTGTGGAAGACATTTAACATGCACACTGCTGAATGCTGTGTAATGAGGTGTGGAGGACATTTAACATGCACACCACTGAATGATGTGTAACGAAGCATGGAGGACATTTAACATGCACACTAATGAATGCTGTGTAATGAGGTGTGAACAACATTTAACATGCACACTATTGAATGCTGTGTTATGAGGTGTGGAGGACATTTAACATGCACACTGCTGAATGCTGTGTAATGAAGTGTGGAGGGCATTTAACATGCACACTACTGAATGCTGTGTAATGAGAGGTGCAGGGCATTTAACATGCACACTACTGAATGCTGTGTAACGAGGTTTGGAGGACAATTAACATGCACACTACTGAATCCTGTGTTATGAGGTGTGGAGGACATTTAACATGCACACTACTGAATGCTGTGTAGTGAGATGTGGCGGACATTTAACATGCACACTACTGAATGCTATGTAATGCGATGTGGATGGCATTTAACATGTACACTGCTGAATGCTTTGTAATGAGATGTAGAGGGCATTTAACATGCACACTACTGAGTGATGTGTAATGCGGTGTGGAGGACATTTAACATGCACACTACTGAATGTTGTGTAATGAGGTATGGAAGACACTTAACATGCACACTCCTGAATGCTGTGTAATGAGGTGTGGAGGACATTTAACATGCACACTGCTGAATGCTGTCTGATGAGGTGTGGAGGAAATTTAACATGCACACCATTGAATGCTGTGTAATGAGGTGTGGAAAGCATTTAACATGCACTCTACTGAATGGTGTGTAATCAGGTGTGGAGGACATTTAACATGCACAGTGCTAAATGCTGTGTAATCAGGTGAGGAGGACATTTAAAATGCACACTACTGAATGCTGTGTAATGAGGTGTGGAGGACAGTTAACAGGCACACTACTGAATTCTGTGTAATGAGGTGTGGAGGACATTTAACATGCACACTGCTGAATGCTGTGCAATGAGGTGTGAAGGACATTTCACATGCACACTGCTGAATGCTGTGTAATGAGGTGTGGAAGACATTTAACATGCACACTGCTGAATGCTCTGTAATTAGGTGTGGGGGACATTTAACATGCACAGTACTGAATGCTGTGTAATGAACTGTGGAGGAAATTTCACATGGACACTGCTGAATGCTGTGTAATGAGGTGTAGAAGACATTTAACATGCATACTGCTGAATGCTGTGTCATGAGGTGTGGAGGACATTTAACATGCACACTACTGAATGCTGTGTAATGAGGTGTGGAGGGCATTTAATATGCACACTGCTGAATGCTCTGTAATTAGGTGTGGAGGACATTTAATATGCACAGTACTGAAAGCTGTATAATGAGGTGTGGAGGGCATTTAACATGCACAGCACTGAATGCTGTGTAACAAAGGGTGCGCGACATTTAACATGCACACTAATGAATGCTGTGTAATGAGGTGTGAACAACATTTAACATGCACACTACTGAATGCTGTGTAATGAGGTGTGGAGGACATTTAACATGCACACTGCTGAATGCTGTGTAATGAGGTGTGGAGGACATTTAAAATGCACACTGCTGAATGCTGCCTGATGAGTTGTGGAGGACATTTAACATGCACACTGCTGAATGCTATGTAATGAGGTGTGGATGGGATTTAACATGCGCACTGCTGAATGCTGTGTAACGTGGTTTGAAGGGCATTTAAAATGTACACTTTTGAATGCTGTGTGATGTGGTTTGTAGGGCATTTAACATGCAAACTTCTGAATGCTGTGTAATGAGGTGTGTAGAGCATTTAATATGCACACTTCTGAATGCTGAGTAAGGAGATGTGTAAGATATGTTACATGCAGAGTGCTGAATGATGTTTAATGAGGTATGGAGGGCGTTTAACATGCATGCTACTACATGCTGTGTAATGAGGTGTGGAGGACATTTAACATGCACATTGATGAATGCTGTCTGATGAGGTGTGGAGGAAATTTAACATGCACACTACTGAATGCTGTGTAATGAGGTGTCGAAGGCATTTAACATGCACACTGCTGAATGCTGTGTAATGAGGTGTGAAGGACATTTCACATGCACACTGCTGATTGCTGTGTAATGATGTGTGGAAGACATTTAACATGCACACTGCTGAATGCTGTGTAATGAGGTGTGGAGGACATTTAACAGGCACACCACTGAATACTGTGTAACGAAGCACAGAGGACATTTAACATGTACACAAATGAATGCTGTGTAATGAGGTGTGGACGACATTTAACATGCACACGATTGAATGCTGTGTTATGAGGTGTGGAGGACATTTAACATACACACTGCTGATTGCTGTGTAATGAAGTGTGGAGGGCATTTAACATGCACACTACTGAATGCTGTGTAATGAGAGGTGCAGGGCATTTAACATGCACACTACTGAATGCTGTGTAACGAGGTTTGGAGGACAATTAACATGCACACTACTGAATCCTGTGTTATGAGGTGTGGAGGACTTTTAACATGCACACTATTGAATGCTGTGTAGTGAGATGTGGCGGACATTTAACATGCACACTACTGAATGCTATGTAATGCGATGTGGAGGGCATTTAACATGCACACTACTGAATGCTGTGTAATGAGGTGTGGAGGGCATTTAACATGCACACTACTGAATGCTGTGTAATGAGGTGTGGAGGACATTTAACATGCACACTACTGAATGCTGTGTAATGAGGTGTGGAGGGCATTTAACATGCACACTACTGAATGCTGTGTAATGTGGTGTGGAGGGTATTTAAAATGCACACTTCTGAATGCTGTGTAATGTGGTGTGTAGGGCATTTAACATGCACACTTCTGAATGCTGTGTAATGAGGTGTGGAGGGCATTTAACATGCACACTACTGAATGCTGTGTAATGAGGTGTGGAGGACATTTAACATGCACACTACTGAATGCTGTGTAATGAGGTGTGGAGGGCATTTAACATGCACACTACTGAATGCTATGTAATGCGATGTGGAGGGCATTTAACATGTACACTACTGAATGCTTTGTAATGAGATGTGGAAGGCATTTAACATGCACACTACTGATTGATGTGTAATGAGGTGTGGAGGACATTTAACATGCACACTACTGAATGTTGTGTAATGAGGTGTGGCAGACATTTAACATGCACACTGCTGAATGCTGTGTAATGAGGTGTGAAAGACATTTAACATGCACACTGCAGAATGCTGTGTAATGAGCTATGGAGGCCATCTAACATGCACACTACTGAATGATGTGTAATGAGGTGTGGAGGGCATTTAACATGCACACTGCTGAATGCTGTGTAATGAGGTGTAGAGGACATTTAACATGCACACTGCTGAATGCTCTGTAGTTAGGTGTGGAGGACATTTAACATGCACAGTACTGAATGCTGTGTAATGAGGTGTGGAGGGCATTTAACATGTACACCACTGAATGCTGTGTAACAAAGAGTGGAGGGCATTTAACATGCACACTGCTGAATGCTGTGTAATGAGGTATGGAGGGCATTTAACATTCACACTACTGAACGCTGTGTAACGAGTTGTGGAGGGTAATTCATAGGTTCATAGATTGATACTAGGCTATCTGCCCTAGGGCATTTATAAGCCTAGCCAGAGTGTGTTTGGCTTTCGCCACCCTTTTAAATTAATTGACTGTGCCTCTGTTTAGTAGGTCACAGAAGGTAGCCCTTTTAATGTTAGTTTACTGTACCTATGTCAAGCAGGACACAGAAGAGATCCCAGGGGGGTAAACTTATGATCTCCCATCCACTCGTCAAGATTTCTCTTAAAGAGGGTCAGTGAGGGGCTCTGCCTAACATGGATTGGGATTTTGTTCCAGAGTGAGGGGAGCCTCTGGGATATGAATCTGTCCCTCCAGCATGTCCTATTTATTTCTATGCTGAAGTTCAAGTCCCTTGAGCATGTAGCTCTAAGGGATTTGGATTTCCTGAGGTGAAGCATGTCCATTAATTCTGGGTTGGACATGGCTTTATACGTCAGAAACAGATCGCCTCTGAGTAGGCGGTACGCAACTGAGTAGAGCTGGAGTTTCTTTAGCCGAGCTGCATAGGGCATCTGTTTGAGCCCCTTGATCCTCTTGGTGAGGTACTTTTGGGGTCTTTCCAGTTGCTGCAGGTGTTGAGTAAGGTACATCCCAAATGGGGTATTGTATTCAATTATGGGCCTGATAAGTGATGAGCAGAGGGGCACAATGACCTTTCTTGATCTAGATGTGAATCCTTTCATGTTAAGGTGGGCTATATAGAAGGTCTTTCTAACCACTTTGGCAACATGATTGTCAAAGGAGAGATTGCTATCTACTCGGGTCCCCCAAGTCCCTAACTACTTCTTCCGTACTTAATGGATTACCACCTATGTGGTAATTTGTGGGCACTTTGTTTTTCCCAAAGGGGATGACTATGCACTTTTTGGCATTTAGCTTTAGGCCATGGCTCTGGCACCAGTTATCTGTCTCTGTGAGACCCTTTTGGAGGATGCTTGTGTCAGCCGGAGAGTCGATTATGGCACCCAGTTTGCAGTCATCTGCGAACTTGGTCAGCCACAGTCCTCCTGTGTTAGCCTGTACCTCTGAGAAATATATAATGAACAACAGAGGTCCCAGGACTGAGCCTTTTGGGACTCCACTTGTAACTGGTTTAGAGTCTAACATGGCACCTGCTATTCTGACCATGTGGGTTCTATCCCTGAGCCAGTTTGCAACCCATCTTTTGACATAGGGGTTGATATTTAAGCTGGTGAGCTTATTTATGATGCCCGAGTGGGGTATTGTGTCAAAGACTTTTGCGAGGTCAAGGTAGGCTGCGTGAACTACCTTCCCTTCATCTATGGCTTTGGTAACTGTTTCAAAGAAAATGACCAGGTTCAAGAGGCAAGATCTGCCCTTAACAAAGCCAAATTGGGTAGGATCCAGTGTCTGGAGGTTCCCAATGTCCTTGTTTATGATTTCCATGATGATACACTCCATAACTTTGCAGACAGGCTAGTCAGGCTTATAGGCCGAGAGTTTCCGGGGTCTGTTGTGGCACCACCTTTGTGGAGTGGGACCACTGTTGCTGTACGCCATTCCTTGGGTACATATCCTGTAGTAAGGCTGAGATTGAACAGTGACTTTATATGAGGGTTTAGTTCTTCTTGGAGCTCATGTAAGGCGCAGCCCGGGACACCGTCTGGTCCCATTGATGCTGTGTTTTTTGCTTTGGAGAGGGCAGCTCTCACCTGTGCATCTGTGATCTCAGGAAGGCTACACTCTGTTAAGATAGACATTTGCTCTTTTGGGGGGGGGAGAAGTTTGCACTGAACCTTTCTGCCAGGATGTTGGCAATGTCTGTGGATTCAGTGTATGTTTTGTCATTTTGCACTAACTCAGAGCATATCTGGGAGTTGCCTCCCAGGTTTCTGACATAACTAAAGAAGGCCTTGTGATTATCTTTAGTGTCTTGTGCAATTTTTCTTTCGAAGCTGGCCTTAGATGATTTTATAAGGGATCGTAGTTTCTTGCTAGTACTGATCAGAGACGCCTTCCCTTTTTGGGATTTTGCTCTATTTAACATTTAACCTGCACACTACTGAATTCTGAGTAATGAGCTGTGGAGGGCTTTTAACATGCACACTACTGAATGTTCTGTAATGAGGTGTGGAGGGCATTTAACCTGCACACTACTGAATGCTTTGTGATGAGGTGTGGAGGACATTTAACATGCACACTGCTGAATGCTGTGTAATGAGGTGTGGAGGGCAGTCAACATGCACACTACTGAATGCTGTGTAACGAGGTGTGGAGGAAATTTAACATGCATACTGCTGAATGCTATATAATGAGGTGTGGAGGGCATTTAAAATGCACACTGCTGAATGCTGTGTGGAGGGGATTTAACATGCACACTGCTGAATGCTGTGTAATGTGGTGTGGAGGGCATTTAACATGCACACTTCTGAATGCTGGGTACTCTGGTGTGTAAGGCATTTAACATGCACACTTCTGAATGCTGTGTAATGAGGTGTGTAGGGCATTTAACATGCACACTTCTGAATGCTGTGTAAGGAGGTGTGTAAGATATTTTACATGCAGACTGCTGAATGCTGTTTAATGAGTTGTGGAGGGCATTTAACATGCAGACTACTGAATGCTGTGTAACAAGGTGTGGAGGACATTTAACATGCACAGTACTGAATGCTGTGTAATGAAGTGTGGAGGGCATTTAACATGCACACTGCTGAATGCTGTGTTATGAGGTGTGGAGGGCATTTAACATTCACACTACTGAATGCTGTGTAACGAGTTGTTTGAGGGCAATTAACATTCACACTACTGAATGCTGTATATGAGGTGTGGTAGGCATTTAACATGCACACCTCTGAATGCTCTGTAATGAGGTGTGGAGGACATTTAACATACACACTTCTGAATGCTGTGTAATGAGGTGTGTAGGGCATTTTATATGCACTCTACTGAATGCTGTATAATGAGGTGTGGAGGGCATTTAACATGTACAATACTGAATGCTGTGTTATGAGGTGTGGAGGACATTTAACATGCACACTGCTGAATGCTGTGTAATGAAGTGTGGAGGGCATTTAACATGCACACTACTGAATGCTGTGTAATGAGAGGTGCAGGGCATTTAACATGCACACCTCTGAATGCTGTGTAATGAGGTGTGGAGGACATTTAACATACACACTTCTGAATGCTGTGTAATGAGGTGTGTAGGGCATTTTATATGCACTCTACTGAATGCTGTATAATGAGGTGTGGAGGATAATTAACATGCACACTACTGAATCCTGTGTTATGAGGTGTGGAGGATATTTAACATGCACACTACTGAATACTGTGTAGTGAGATGTGGCGGACATTTAACATGCACACTACTGAATGTTATGTAATGCGATGTGGATGGCATTTAACATGTACACTGCTGAATGCTTTGTAATGAGATGTAGAGGGCATTTAACATACACACTACTGAGTGATGAGTAATGTGTTGTGGAGGGCATTTAAAATGCACACTTCTGAATGCTGTGTAATGTGTTGTGGAGGGCATTTAAAATGCACACTTCTGAATGCTGTGTAATGTGGTGTGTAGGGCATTTAACATGCACACTTCTGAATGCTGTGTAATGAGGTGTGCAGGGCATTTAACATGCTCACTACTGAATGCTGTGTTATGAGGTGTGGAAGACTTTAACATGCACACTACTGAATGCTTTGTAATGAAGTGTGGAGGACATTTAACATGCACACTACTGAATGCTATGTAATGAGATGTGGAGGGCATTTAACATGTACACTACTGAATGCTTTGTAATGAGATGTGGAGGGCATTTAACATGCACACTGCTGAATGCTGTGTAATGAGGTGTGGCAGACATTTAACATGCACACTGCTGAATGCTGTGTAATGAGGTGTGAAAGACATTTAACATGCACACTGCAGAATGCTGTGTAATGAGCTATGGAGGACATTTAACATGCACACTACTGAATGCTGTGTAATGAGGTGTGGAGGGCATTTAACATGCACACTGCTGAATGCTGTGTAATGAGGTGTGGAGGACTTTTAACATGCACACTGCTGAATGCTCTGTAGTTAGGTGTGGAGGACATTTAACATGCACAGTACTGAATGCTGTGTAATGAGGTGTGGAGGGCATTTAACATGTACACCACTGAATGCTGTGTAACGAAGAGTGGAGGACATTTAACATGCACACTACTGAGTGCTGTGTAATGAGGTGTGGATGACATTTAACATGCACAATACTGAATGCTGTATTATGAGGTGTGGAGGGCATTTAACATGCACACTACTGAATGCTGTGTAATGAGGTGTGCAGGGCATTTAACATGCACACTACTGAATGCTGTGTAATAGGGTGTGGAGGACATTTAACATGCACACTACTGAATACTGTGTTATGAGGTGTGGAGGCCATTTAACATGCAAACAACTGAATGCTGTGTAATCAGGTGTGGAGGACATTTAACATGCACACTACTGAATGCTATGTAATGAGATGTGGAAGGCATTTAACATGCACACTCCTGAATGCTTTGTAAGGTGGTGTGGAGGGCATTTAACATGCACACTGCTGAGTGCTATGTAATGTGTTGTGGAGGGCATTTAAAATGCACACTTCTGAATGCTGTGTAATGTGGTGTGTAGGGCATTTAACATGCACACTTCTGAATGCTGTGTAATGAGGTGTGTAGGGCATTTAACATGCTCACTACTGAATGCTGTGTTATGAGGTGTGGAGGACTTTAACATGCACACTACTGAATGCTTTGTAATGAAGTGTGGAGGACATTTAACATGCACACTACTGAATGCTATGTAATGAGATGTGGAGGGCATTTAACATGTACACTACTGAATGCTTTGTAATGAGATGTGGAGGGCATTTAACATGCACACTGCTGAATGCTGTGTAATGAGGTGTGAAAGACATTTAACATGCACACTGCAGAATGCTGTGTAATGAGCTATGGAGGACATTTAACATGCACCTTACTGAATGCTGTGTAATGAGGTGTGGAGGGCATTTAACATGCACACTGCTGAATGCTGTGTAATGAGGTGTGGAGGACTTTTAACATGCATACTGTTGAATGCTCTGTAGTTAGGTGTGGAGGACATTTAACATGCACAGTATTGAATGCTGTGTAATGAGGTGTGGAGGGCATTTAACATGTTAACCACTGAATGCTGTGTAACAAAGAGTGGAGGACATTTAACATGCACACTACTGAGTGTTGTGTAATGAGGTGTGGATGACATTTAACATGCACAATACTGAATGCTGTATTATAAGGTGTGGATGACATTTAACATGCACACTGCTGAATGCTGTGTAATGAGGTGTGGCAGACATTTAACATGCACACTGCTGAATGCTGTGTAATGAGGTGTGAAAGACATTTAACATGCACACTGCAGAATGCTGTGTAATGAGCTATGGAGGACATTTAACATGCACCTTACTGAATGCTGTGTAATGAGGTGTGGAGGGCATTTAACATGCACACAGCTGAATGCTGTGTAATGTGGTGTGGAGGACTTTTAACATGCATACTGTTGAATGCTCTGTAGTTAGGTGTGGAGGACATTTAATATGCACAGTATTGAATGCTGTGTAATGAGGTGTGGAGGGCATTTAACATGTACACCACTGAATGCTGTGTAACAAAGAGTGGAGGACATTTAACATGCACACTACTGACTGTTGTGTAATGAGGTGTGGATGACATTTAACATGCACAATACTGAATGCTGTATTATGAGGTGTGGATGACATTTAACATGCACACTGCTGAATGCTGTGTAATGAGGTGTGGAGGGCATTTAACATGCACACTACTGAATGCTGTGTAATGAGGTGTGCAGGGCATTTAACATGCACACTACTGAATGCTGTGTAACAGGGTGTGGAGGACATTTAACATGCACACTACTGAATACTGTGTTATGAGGTGTGGAGGCCATTTAACATGCAAACAACTGAATGCTGTGTAATCAGGTGTGGAGGACATTTAACATGCACACTACTGAATGCTATGTAATGAGATGTGGAAGGCATTTAACATGCACACTACTGAATGCTTTGTAAGGAGGTGTGGAGGGCATTTAACATACACACTACTGAATGCTGTGTAATGAGGTACGGAGGACATTTAACATGCACACTACCGAATGCTGTGTAATGAAGTGTGCAGGGCATTTAACATGCACACTACTGAAAGCTGTGTATTGAGGTGTGGTGGACATTTAACATGCACAGTACTGAATGCTGAGTAATGAGGTGTAGGGGGCATTTAACATGCACACTACTGAATGCTCTGCAATGAGGTGTGGAGGGTATTTAACATGCACACTACTGAATGATGGGTAATGAGGTGTGGAGGGCAGTCAACATGCACACTAATGAATGCTGTGTAATGAGGTGTGGAGGGCATTTAACATGCACATGCCTGCATGCTGTGTAACGAGGTGTGGAGGAAATTTAACATGCATACTGCTGAATGCTGTGTGGAAGGGATTTAACATGCACACTGCTGAATGCTGTGTAATGTGGTGTGGAGGGCATTTAACATGCACACTTCTGAATGCTGGGTACTCTGGTGTGTATGGCATTTAACATGCACACTTCTGAATGCTGTGTAATGAGGTGTGTAGGGCATTTAACATGCACACTTCTGAATGTTGTGTAAGGAGGTGTGTAAGATATTTTACATGCAGACTGCTGAATGCTGTTTAATGAGTTGTGGAGGGCATTTAACATGCAGACTACTGAATGATGTGTAACAAGGTGGAGGACATTTAACATGCACAGTACTGAATGCTGTGTAATGAAGTGTGGAGGGCATTTAACATGCACACTGCTGAATGCTGTGTAATGAGGTGTGCAGGGCATTTAACATTCACACTACTGAATGCTGTGTAACGAGTTGTGGAGGGTAATTAACATTCACATTACTAAATGCTGTATATGAGGTGTGGTGGGCATTTAACATGCACACTACTGAATGCTCTGTAATGAGGTGTGGAGGACATTTAACATGCACACTAGTGAATGCTGTGAAATGAGGTGTGTAGGGCATTTTACATGCACTCTACTGAATGCTGCATAATGAGGTGTGGAGGGCATTTCATATGCACACTACTGAATGCTGTGTAATGAGGTGTGGAGGACATTTAACCTGCACACTACTGAATGCTGTGTAATGAGGTGTGGAGGGCATTTACCATGTACACTACTGAATGCTGTGTTATGAGGTGTGGAGGACATTTAACATGCACACTGCTGAATGCTATGTAAAAATGTGTGGAGGGCATTTAACATGCACACTGCTGAATGCTGTGTAATGAGGTGTGGAGGGGATTTAACATGCACACTTCTGAATGCTGTGTAATGTGGTGTGGAAGGCATGTAAAATGCACACTTCTAAATGCTGAGTAATGTGGTGTGGAGGGCATTTAACATGCACACTTCTGAATGCTGTGTAATGAGGTGTGTAGGGCATTTAATATGCACACTTCTGAATGCTGTGTAAGGAGGTGTGTAAGATATTTTACATTCAGACTGCTGAATGCTGTTTAATGAGGTGTGGAGGGCATTTAACATGCACACTGCTGAATGCTGGATAATGAGGTGTGGAGGGCATTTAACATGCACACTACTACATGCTGTGCAATGAGGTGTGGAGGACATTTAACATGCACACTTCTGAATGCTACGTAATGAGTTTTAGAGGACATTTAACATGCACACTACTGAATGCTGGGTAATGAGGTGTGGAGGACATTTAACATGCACACTACTGAATGCTGTGTAATGAGGTATGGAAAACACTTAACACACACACTGCTGAATGGTGTGTAATGAGGTGTGGAGGACATTTAACATGCACACTGCTTAATGCTGTTTGATGAGGTGTGGAGGAAGTTTAACATGCACACTACTGAATGCTGTGTAATGAGGTGTAGAAGGCATTTAACATGCACACTACTGAATGGTGTGCAATCAGGTGTGAAGGACATTTACATGCACAGTGCTGAATGCTGTGTAATCAGGTGTGGAGGACATTTAAAATGCACACTACTGAATGCTGTGTAATGAGATGTGAAGGGCATTTAATATGTGGTAATTTGTGGGCACTTTGTTTTTCCCAAAGGGGATGACTATGCACTTTTTGGCATTTAGCTTTAGACCATGGCTCTGGCACCAGTTATCTGTCTCTGTGAGACCCTTTTGGAGGATGCTTGTGTCAGCCAGAGAGTCGATTACAGCACCCAGTTTGCAGTCATCTGCGAACTTGGTCAGCCATAGTCCTCCCGTGTTAGCCTGTACCTCTGAGAAATATATAATGAACAACAGAGGTCCCAGGACTGAGCCTTGTGGGACGCCACTTGTAACTGGTTTAGAGTCTAACATGGCACCTGCTATTCTGACCATGTGGGTTCTATCCCTGAGCCAGTTTGCAACCCATCTTTTGACGTAGGGGTTGATATTTAAGCTGGTGAGCTTATTTATGATGCCCGAGTGGGGTATTGTGTCGAAGGCTTTTGCGAGGTCCAGGTAGGCTGTGTGAACTACCTTCCCTTCATCTATGGCTTTGGTAACTGTTTCAAAGAAATTGACCAGGTTCAAGAGGCAAGATCTGCCCTTAACAAAGCCGAATTGGGTAGGATCCAGTGTCTGGAGGTTCCCAATGTCTTTGTTTATGATTTCCATGATGATACGCTCCATAGCTTTGCAGACAGGCTAGTCAGGCGTATTGGCCGATAGTTTCCGGGGTCTGTTGTGGCACCACCTTTGTGGAGTGGGACCACTGTTGCTGTACGCCATTCCTTGGGTACATATCCTGTAGTAAGGCTGAGATTGAACAGTGACTTTATATGAGGGTTTAGTTCTTCTTGGAGCTCGTGTAAGGCGCAGCCCGGGACACCGTCTGGTCCCATTGATGCTGTGTTTTTTGCTTTGGAGAGGGCAGCTCTCACCTGTGCATCTGTGATCTCAGGAAGGCTACACTCTGTTGAGATAGACATTTGCTCTTTTGGGGGGGGGAGAAGTTTGCACTGAACCTTTCTGCCAGGATGTTGGCAATGTCTGTGGATTCAGTGTATGTTTTGTCATTTTGCACTAACTCAGAGCATATCTGGGAGTTGCCTCCCAGGTTTCTGACATAACTAAAGAAGGCCTTGTGATTATCTTTAGTGTCTTGTGCAATTTTTCTTTCGAAGCTGGCCTTAGATGATTTTATAAGGGATCGTAGTTTCTTGCTAGTACTGATCAGAGACGATTTCCCTTTTTGGGATTTTGCTCTATTTAACATTTAACCTGCACACTACTGAATTCTGAGTAATGAGCTGTGGAGGGCTTTTAACATGCACTACTGAATGTTCTGTAATGAGGTGTGGAGGGCATTTAACTTACACACTACTAAATGCTTTGTGATGAGGTGTGGAGGACATTTAACATGCACACTGCTGAATGCTGTGTAATGAGGTGTGGAGGGCAGTCAACATGCACACTACTGAATGCTGTGTAATGAGGTGTGGAGGGCATTTAACATGCACATGCCTGCATGCTGTGTAACGAGGTGTGGAGGAAATTTAACATGCATACTGCTGAATGCTGTGTGGAGGGGATTTAACATGCACACTGCTGAATGCTGTGTAATGTGGTGTGGAGGGCATTTAACATGCACACTTCTGAATGCTGGGTACTCTGGTGTGTATGGCATTTAACATGCACACTTCTGAATGCTGTGTAATGAGGTGTGTAGGGCATTTATCATGCACACTTCTGAATGTTGTGTAAGGAGGTGTGTAAGATATTTTACATGCAGACTGCTGAATGCTGTTTAATGAGTTGGGGAGGGCATTTAACATGCAGACTACTGAATGCTGTGTAACAAGGTGGAGGACATTTAACATGCACAGTACTGAATGCTGTATAATGAAGTGTGGAGGGCATTTAACATGCACACTGCTGAATGCTGTGTTTTGAGGTGTGGAGGGCATTTAACATTCACACTACTGAATGCTGTGTAACGAGTTGTTTGAGGGCAATTAACATTCACACTACTGAATGCTGTATATGAGGTGTGGTAGGCATTTAACATGCACACCTCTGAATGCTCTGTAATGAGGTGTGGAGGACATTTAACATACACACTTCTGAATGCTGTGTAATGAGGTGTGTAGGGCATTTTATATGCACTCTACTGAATGCTGCGTAATGAGGTGTGGAGGGCATTTAACATGCACACTACTGAATGCTGTGTAATGAGGTGTGGAGGACATTTAACCTGCAGACTACTGAATGCTGTGTAATGAGGTGTGGAGGGCATTTAACATGTACAATACTGAATGCTGTGTTATGAGGTGTGGAGGACATTTAACATGCACACTGCTGAATGCTATGTAAAAATGTGTGGAGGGCATTTAACATGCACACTGCTGAATGCTGTGTAATGAGGTGTGGAGGGGATTTAACATGCACACTTCTGAATGCTGTGTAATGTGGTGTGGAAGGCATGTAAAATGCACACTTCTAAATGCTGAGTAATGTGGTGTGGAGGGCATTTAACATGCACACTTCTGAATGCTGTGTAATGAGGTGTGTAGGGCATTTAATATGCACACTTCTGAATGCTGTGTAAGGAGGTGTGTAAGATATTTTACATTCAGACTGCTGAATGCTGTTTAATGAGGTGTGGAGGGCATTTAACATGCACACTGCTGAATGCTGGATAATGAGGTGTGGAGGGCATTTAACATGCACACTACAACATGCTGTGCAATGAGGTGTGGAGGACATTTAACATGCACAGTTCTGAATGCTATGTAATTAGTTGTAGAGGACATTTAACATGCACACTACTGAATGCTGGGTAATGAGGTGTGGAGGACATTTAACATGCACAGTACTGAATGCTGTGTAATGAGGTATGGAAGACACTTAACATGCACACTGCTGAATGCTGTGTAATGAGGTGTGGAGGACATTTAACATGCACACTGCTGAATGCTGTCTGATGAGTTGTGGAGGAAATTTAACATGCACACTATTGAATGCTGTGTAATGAGGTGTGGAAAGCATTTAACATGCACTCTACTGAATGGTGTGCAATCAGGTGTGAAGGACATTTACATGCACAGTGCTGAATGCTGTGTAATCAGGTGTGGAGGACATTTAAAATGCACACTACTGAATGCTGTGTAATGAGATGTGAAGGGCATTTAACATGCACACTGCTGAATGCTGTGTAATGAGGTGTGGAGAACAGTTAACATGCACACTACTGAATGCTGTGTAATGAGGTGTGGGGGACATTTAACATGCACACTGCTGAATACTGTATAATGAGGTGTGGAGGACATTTAACATGCACACTACTGAATGCTGTGTAATGAGGTGTGGAAGACATTTAGCATGCACACTACTGAATGCTGTGTTATGAGGTATGGAGGACATTTAACATGCACACTATTGAATGCTGTGTTATGAGGTGTGGAGGATATTTAACATGCACACTGCTGAATGCTGTGTAATGAAGTGTGGAGGGGATTTAACATGCACACTTCTGAATGCTGTGTAATGATATGTGCAAGGTGTTTAACATCCACACTACTGAATGCTTTGTAACGGGGGTGTGGAGGGCATTTAACATGCACACTCCTGCATGCTGTGTAATGAGGTGTGGAGGACATTTAACATGCACACTACTGAATGCTATGTAATGAGATGTGGAGGGCATTAAACATGCACACTACTGAATGCTTTTTAATGAGGTGTGGAGGGCATTTAACATGTACACAACTAAATGCCCTGTAATGAGGTGTGTAAGGCATTTAACATGCACACTACTGAATGCTGTGTAATGAGGTGTGGAGGACATTTAACATGCACACTACTGAATGCTGTGTAATGAGGTGTGACGGGCATTTAACATGCACACTACTGAATGCTGTGTAATGAGGTGAGGAGGGCATTTATCATGCACATTCCTGCATGCTGTGTAATGAAGTGTGGAGGACATTTAACATGCACACTGCTGAATGCTATGTAATGAGGTGTGGGGGCATTTAACATGCACACTGCTCAATGCTGTGTAATGTGGAGTGGAAGTCATTTAAAAAGCACACTTCTGAATGCTGTATAATGTGGTGTGTAGGGCATTTATCATGCACACTTCTGAATGCTGTGCAATGAGGTGTGTAGGGCATTTAATATGCACACTTCTGAATGCTGTGTAAGGAAAGTAAGATATTTTACATGTAGACTGCTGAATGCTGTTTAATGAGGTGTGGAGGGCATTTAACATGTACACTGCTGAATTCTGGGTAATGAGGTGTGGAGGGCATTTAACATGTACACTGCTGAATTCTGGGTAATGAGGTGTGGAGGGCATTTAACATGCACACTGCTGAATGCTATGCAATGAGGTGTGGAGGGCATTTAAAATGCACACTGGTGAATGCTGTGTAATGAGGTGGGGAGGGGATTTAACATGCACACTGCTGAATGCTATGTAATGTGTTGTGGAGGGCATTTAAAATGCACACTTCTGAATGCTGAGTAAGGAGGTGTGTAAGATATTGTACATGCAGACTGTTGAATGCTGTTTAATGAGGTGTGGAGGGCATTTAACATGCACATTGCTGAATGCTGGGTTATGAGGTGTGGAGGGCATTTGACATGCACACTACTACATGCTGTGCAATGAGGTGTGAAGGACATTTAACATACACACTTCTGAATGCTATGTAATGAGTTGTAGAGGACATTTAACATGCATACCACTAAATGCTGCACAATGAGTTGTGGAGGGCATTTAACATGCACACTCCTGCATGCTGTGTAATGAGGTGTGGATGACATTTAACATGCACACTGCTGAATGCTATGTAATGAGGTGTGGAGGGCATTTAACATGCATACTGCTGCATGTTGTGTAATGAGGTGTGGATGGGATTTAACATGCACACTGCTGAATGCTGTGTAATGTGGTCTGGAGGGCATTTAAAATGCACAGTTTTGAATGCCGTGTAATGAGGTGTGGAGGACATTTAACATGCACACTGCTGAATGCTGTCTGATGATGTGTGGAGGAAATTTAAAATGCACAGTTTTGAATGCCGTGTAATGAGGTGTGAAGGACATTTCACATGCACACTGATGAATGCTGTGTAATGAGGTGTGGAAGACATTTAACATGCACACTGCTGATTGCTGTGTATTAAGGTGTGGAGAACATTTAACATGCACACTACTGAATGCTGTGTAATGAGGTGTGGAGGGCATTTAACATGCACGCTGCTGAATAATCTGTAGTTAGGTGTGGAGGACATTTAACACACACAGTACTGAATGCTGTGTAATGAGGTGTGGAGGGCATTTAACATGTACACCACTGAATGCTGTGTAACGAAGAGTGGAGGACATTTAACATGCACACTACTGAGTGCTGTGTAATGAGGTGTGGATGACATTTAACATGCACAATACTGAATGCTGTATTATGAGGTGTGGAGGGCATTTAACATGCACACTACTGAATGCTGTGTAATGAGGTGTGCAGGGCATTTAACATGCACACTACTGAATGCTGTGTAATAGGGTGTGGAGGACATTTAACATGCACACTACTGAATACTGTGTTATGAGGTGTGGAGGCCATTTAACATGCAAACAACTGAATGCTGTGTAATCAGGTGTGGAGGACATTTAACATGCACACTACTGAATGCTATGTAATGAGATGTGGAAGGCATTTAACATGCACACTACTGAATGCTTTGTAAGGAGGTGTGGAGGGCATTTAACATGCACACTACTGAGTGCTGTGTAATGTGTTGTGGAGGGCATTTAAAATGCACACTTCTGAATGCTGTGTAATGTGGTGTGTAGGACATTTAACATGCACACTTCTGAATGCTGTGTAATGAGGTGTGTAGGGCATTTAACATGCTCACTACTGAATGCTGTGTTATGAGGTGTGGAGGACTATAACATGCACACTACTGAATGCTTTGTAATGAAGTGTGGAGGACATTTAACATGCACACTACTGAATGCTATGTAATGAGATGTGGAGGGCATTTAACATGTACACTACTGAATGCTTTGTAATGAGATGTGGAGGGCATTTAACATGCACACTGCTGAATGCTGTGTAATGAGGTGTGGCAGACATTTAACATGCACACTGCTGAATGCTGTGTAATGAGGTGTGAAAGACATTTAACATGCACACTGCAGAATGCTGTGTAATGAGCTATGGAGGACATTTAACATGCACCTTACTGAATGCTGTGTAATGAGGTGTGGAGGACTTTTAACATGCATACTGCTGAATGCTCTGTAGTTAGGTGTGGAGGACATTTAACATGCACAGTACTGAATGCTGTGTAATGAGGTGTGGAGGGCATTTAACATGTACACCACTGAATGCTGTGTAACGAAGAGTGGAGGACATTTAACATGCACACTACTGAGTGCTGTGTAATGAGGTGTGGATGACATTTAACATGCACAATACTGAATGCTGTATTATGAGGTGTGGATGACATTTAACATGCACACTGCTGAATGCTGTGTAATGAGGTGTGGAGGGCATTTAACATGCACACTACTGAATGCTGTGTAATGAGGTGTGCAGGGCATTTAACATGCACACTACTGAATGCTGTGTAACAGGGTGTGGAGGACATTTAACATGCACACTACTGAATACTGTGTTATGAGGTGTGGAGGCCATTTAACATGCAAACAACTGAATGCTGTGTAATCAGGTGTGGAGGACATTTAACATGCACACTACTGAATGCTATGTAATGAAATGTGGAAGGCATTTAACATGCACACTACTGAATGCTTTGTAAGAAGGTGTGGAGGGCATTTAACATACACACTACCGAATGCTGTGTAATGAGGTGCGGTGGACATTTAACATGCACACTACCGAATGCTGTGTAATGAAGTGTGCAGGGCATTTAACATGCACACTACTGAAAGCTGTGTATTGAGGTGTGGTGGACATTTAACATACACAGTACTGACTGCTGAGTAATGAGGTGTAGGGGGCATTTAACATGCACATTACTGAATGCTCTGCAATGAGGTGTGGAGGGTATTTAACATGCACACTACTGAATGCTGTGTAATGAGGTGTGGAGGGCCTTTTACATGCACTACTGAATGCTGTGTAATGAGGTATGGAGAGCATTTAACTTGCACACTTCTGCATGCTCTGTAATGAGGTGTGAAGGACATTTAACATGCACACTGCTGAATGCTATGAAATGAGGTGTGGAGGGCATTTAACATACACGCTGCTGAAAGATGTGTAATGAAGTGTGGAGGGGATTTAACATGTACACTGCTGAATGCTGTGTAATGTGGTGTGGAGGGCATTTACCATGCACACTTCTGAAAGCTGGCTAATGTGTGTAGGGCATTTAACATGCACACTTCTGAATGCTGTGCAATGAGGTGTGTAGGGCATTTAACATGCACACTTCTGAATTCTGTGTAAGGAGGTGTGTAAGATATTTTGCAAGTAGACTGCTGAATGCTGTTTAATGAGGTGTGGAGGGCATTTAACATGCACACCACTAAATGCTGTGTAACGTGATGTGGAGGACATTTAACATGCACACTACTGAATGCTGTGTAATGAGGTGTGGAGGACATTTAACATTCACACTACTGAATGCTATGTAATGAGGTGTGTAGGACATTTAAACATGCACAGTACTGAATCCTGTGTAATTAAGTGTGGAGGGCATTTAACATGCACACTGCTGAATGCTGTGTAATGAGGTATGGAGGGCATTTAACATTCACACTACTGAATGCTGTGTAATGAGTTGTGGAGGGTAATTCATAGGTTCATAGGTTGATACTAGGCTATCTGCCCTAGGGCATTTATAAGCCTAGCCAGAGTGTGTTTGGCTTTCACCACCCTTTTAGATTAATTGACTGTGCCTCTGTTTAGTAGGTCACAGAAGGTAGCCCTTTTAAGGTTAGTTTACTGTACCTCTGTCAAGCAGGACACAGAAGAGATCCCAGGGGTAAACTTACGATCTCCTATCCACTCGTCAAGATTTCTCTTGAAGAGGGTCAGTGAGGGGCTCTGCCTAACATGGATTGGGATTTTGTTCCAGAGTGAGGGGAGCCTCTGGGATATGAATCTGTCCCTCCAGCATGTCCTATTTATTTCTATGCTGAGGTTCAAGTCCCTTGAGCATGTAGCTCTAAGGGATCTGGATTTCCTGAGGTGAAACACGTCCATTAATTCTGGGTTGGACATGGCTTTATACATCAGACACAGATTCCCTCTGAGTAGGCGGAACGCAACTGAGTAGAGCTGGAGTTTCTTTAGCCGAGCTGCATAGGGCATCTGTTTGAGCCCCTTGATCCTCTTGGTGAGGTACTTTTGGGGTCTTTCCAGTTGCTGCAGGTGTCGGGTAAGGTAAATCCCAAATGGGACATTGTATTCAATTATGGGCCTGATAAGTGATGAGCAGAGGGGCACAATGACCTCTCTTGATCTAGATGTGAATCCTTTCATGATAAGGTGGGCTATATAGAAGGTCTTTCTAACCACTTTGGCAACATGATTGTCAAAGGAGAGATTGCTATCTACTCGGGTCCCCCAAGTCCCTAACTACTTCTTCCGTACTTAATGGATTACCACCTATGTGGTAATTTGTGGGCACTTTGTTTTTCCCAAAGGGGATGACTATGCACTTTTTGGCATTTAGCTTTAGGCCATGGCTCTGGCACCAGTTATCTGTCTCTGTGAGACCCTTTTGGAGGATGCTTGTGTCAGCCAGAGAGTCGATTACAGCACCCAGTTTGCAGTCATCTGCGAACTTGGTCAGCCATAGTCCTCCCGTGTTAGCCTGTACCTCTGAGAAATATATAATGAACAACAGAGGTCCCAGGAC
>NC_056737.1:1144158545-1144346318 GCF_019279795.1 Protopterus annectens | reverse complement strand
TTCACTGTTGCACCACAGTGGTGAAAAGGACAATCTCCACCAGTAAAAATGCTCTACACGCTCACAGAATACAACACACTGTGGTGAAACGTATTGCATCATTTAATTTTCCAACACCCTTGACAACAAATGCATCAACAGACTATAAGTATGCTGAAAATATTGAAACATAATATTGTTAAAACATCAATACAGGAAAAGGAATTATAGTTATGGACTTACCATAACTTGGCATCTGTGTTATCTATAGTCACCATTCATCACGTTAGGGTCTTGGATCCGATATCGGATCTGAGCCGGCATACTTAAACAGCTTAGCTCAAGCTCCTCCCCCTCCCATGATGCTCTGCTGTCCTCTAACTTGTCAGATCGAGTTTGCATAAGGAAAGAAGACAGACCAAACCAACTACCACCTACACAGGACCACCAATATCCAGCTAATCTCTCAGAAAGGGGGCTGGAGGGTGGGACCGTGATGAACAGTGACTACAGATAACACAGATGCCAAGTTATGGTAAGTACATAACTATAAATCTGATGTTATCCTAGTCACCATTCCTCACATTAGGGTCAGAGTCCCGAGCTTCCTAAATCTTGGGAGGCCTCATGGAAGGACATGCCAAAGAACTATGAAGCCAAAGGAAGCCCTTCCTCTAGAAACCAAATCCAACTTATAGTGGGGGATGAACGTGTGAGGAGAAGACCACGTTGCTGCTGCACAAATGTAATCTAAGGATTGACGGTCTGCAAATGCAGCTGAGGTAGACACCTCCCTTGTGGAACGAGCCTTTACTGGTGCAGATAAAGAACACCTTCTGAAGAGTAAATGAAGGAAATACATTGCGAAATCCAGCAGGAGACCATAACTTTTGAAATTCGTCTGCCCTTTCTGTTCATAGAAAAAGGCTACAAACAACTGGTCTGAACGTCTAAATTCCTTAGTCCTATGCAAACAGAAATGAAGTTGACGATGAACATCCAAGGTATGCAGAATGTATTCCCCTTTATTGGCATAGGTAAGGAAGATAACTGCATTGATTAAGATTAGTTGTTGAAGCTACCTTGACACAAACCTCTCAACATGGAAACATCAAACATCTGGACAAGGCCCATGAAAAATAGGTTCAAATCTGCATGCTAACATCAAAATTGCATACATAATTATTTAACCCTGTCCACTCCAATGGAATTGTGGGATAACAACTTTCAAATGCAAAATGAAGAACAGACAACCGAAATATGGCACCAGAGTCCCCCTGCAGCCATTCCAATGTCCCATTATCTGTCTATTTTGCCCCATTTACCATAAACACTAGTGTGTGCAATGCATGCATACTGTTTTACTTCTACAATGATTATTTGGATTTTATTTTTACATTTTATAGCACAATGCACAAACATTAAGACATCTGCTAAACAAAGCGATACTGTCTCATGATGAAAATAGACTTGGCTTTAAAACTTCTCTGCCATTGAAGCAGCATTGAAACCCGCACCACATCCAAAGAAAATGCATCTGACCAGTGGTGGATAAAGATTACCTTTGGGCTGTTTTCAAATCATTGGCCACTTGCACACAAAACAAGAAACATGCATGTGTTCTCTGACACACCTTCCTGACTATTAAATGATATTCCTTGTATAATACAGCACACTTGTTAGAGCGCATTTTAAACTTACTGTTTGAACATTTTTCCAGTAGGCAAGGAAACAAAATACATGAACCAATAATGACAAAACTGCCCAGTTCAGAACATGTCCATCATAAAAGTCTACTTCCACACCTACACAATATATATATATATATATATATATATATATATATATATATATATATATATATATATGCATCTTGCACAGCTTCTCACACTTATTTTCAATTTCATTTTTTTTGGGGGGGAAACAAACATTTTGGAAAGTTGTTAGAATAAAATGTGTTACCACAATGCATTTCACTGCCAAGTCTTGAACCCAGGACCCTGTGCACTACAGTCAGGGCAGCATACCAGTATGCCAAATCAGCAGTTTCCTGAAAGATAGGAATACTGACACTTAAATGGCTATCATTTAGTGAATTCAGTTCTCACTTCTTGCCATAGCTCTAGTCTCAACCTCTTAGCACAAAAAACCTGGACAAAGCCAATAATGGGGGAATACAGCCCCAAAATAGGGACCAATTTCAAATACTGATCTTATAAACTTAGAAAATTGCTAGAATAAAAGGTTTTGTGTTACCCTTTAGTTTCTGAAGAATATTGCGTCTGAAATTCAAATGCCTGTCATTATTTAGTGAATTCAATCCTTCAGTGATTTGCCACAATCCTGAAAACCACCGATTTTATGAGGAACAGATCAAAAATATGAGGCTTTAATTCACAAGTCTTGGTGGCTAGGGACTTTAGGCTCTTTTTACCCTGTACCACAGGGTTTGAGCCTGAGTACCTCTTGCCACCTGGTGTATTAAATTGGGGGTACATACATACATACATACATACACACACACACACACACACACACACACACACACACACACACACACACACACACACACACACACACACACACACGCAAAAGATGCAGCCAGTTTGAAGGGTGGTTTTGTTAACACCTGCAGCACAAAGGCCTGATCCCATGGAGGGGATGGATGCTTATCAGGGATTCACAAAAGAAAAACACCTTTCAAAAGGCCTTGCAGAGTCGAGAAGAAAAGGTAGAACCATCGCTAAGATGAAAATTGAAATCGCTGCCAAATGAACCTTGATCGTGAAAAACTGGCTCCTTCCTTAAACACAGAAGTCAGAAAGAGAAGGATCTCAGTGAAGGATTTATAGTGCACCAGGAGTTAATGTGTTAATGCTGTCTGAAGGATATTAGTAACGCTGGTTGATTTAACAACTGCGTCCAGTTTATAATTATCGACAACTTTACTCAGAATTCTGTGAACCCAGCTAACCCTGTTTCATTTAGGAACTATTCTAAGGCTAACTTCATATTACTAAGTGATAACCTGACAAAATTTCAAGCCTCCCTCCAAACTCTGAGAACACAGTCGCCTGTGTGGAACTGTTCACAGAAATCCTGTAAAATCATGTTAATAAATCTGTAGAGACAGCTGTACCTACCAGAAATAAGTCTACAATAAACTCCAAAAATAAACCACACTGGTGGAAACCAACAGGTTGTACATCAAAAGGAAACAGTCATAGCCAAAATTAGGAAGTACTATACCCAAGCAGGATAAAACCTCCATAAATTTAAACAAGCAAATAAGAGAGGAAATTAAGTCTACCAAAGCCAGTTTTGAGGTTAAGATAGCCTCATAGGGCAAGGACAACTTCAAAGTGTTATTTAGCTTTGTCTGAAACCTCAAAGGCAGTACACAACAGTGCTCTGAACTGATTGTAAATTGAGCCACCTGCATTAAGCCATAACAAATAGACAATCAGCTGGCTAACAAATTTATCTCCAGTTTTATTCCCATCTCACCTCCAGCCACCTTGCTGGATATACCATCAAAAATAACCCCTCCAACTATCACTAGAGTGCAAGTGCTAGCTGTGCTCTGTAAGGCCAAGAACACTGCATTTACAAGCCCCAACTGTAATAGTTGATCCTTTGTAGGGCCATTAGGAGCCAATCATCCAAATAGGGAAACACCTGGATTCCCTGCAGTTTGAGATGAGCTGCCACCACTACCATGCATTTGGTGAACACCTGGGGAGCTGAGATAAGACCAAAGGGCAGGACTCTGAACTGAAAGTGATTGGCTCCCAAGTGAAAGCAGATAAACCTACTGGACTGTCGATCCATATTTATATGGTAGTACACATCCTGGAGATCCACTGAGCACATCCAGTCATTGCTGTGCAAGAGGGGCACAATCAACTGCACAGTGACCATCCGAAAATATGACGTCTGTACGAACAGGCTCATGTGACTGATGTCCAGAATAGGACATAGGTCCCCTGTTCTCTATGGAACTAAAAAGCAGGAATAAGTTCCAGATCCTCTCTGCAATGTGGGGACCTCTTGGATGGCTCTTTTTTGGCCAACTCTTTCTGACTGGGTGGCATGTCTGGAAGAGTTCTAGTTTTCGGGGGGGACTTCCAAAAAGGGAATGCAATAGCCCCTGGATATAATGGTTAGCACACATTGATCATTTCTAATGCTTGCCCCAGCTAGAAGGTGCAAAGATAACTGACCCCGAACTGCCTCCAGGTAAGGACAGTCGGGCAACATCTCAGGGATGCTGAAAAGGTATCTCAGAGAAGGGCTCCCTGCAACCCTGACTCTATGGGCTTCCTCTACCCCTAGGACAATGTCTGCCATTGAAACCTCTTCTCTGTCCCCTGGAAGAGGAATCATCCTGAACATCCTGGATGGGAGACTGCACCTTCTGGAACCACATTTTCTTATTCCCCTTCAGGGTCATAGAAAAGGACCTTTAAAGGGGTAAAAAATCTGCTCCCGACAGCCGACAACGTCTTCCCTTCCTGTTCACTGTGGGTCAACGTCTCTTTCACTCTGGGACCAAAGAGAGTGGAACCATCAAAGGAGGTGTTGAAAAACAATGGCTTGAAGGCCTCTGCAAACCCGCTTTGGCACAGCCAGGCATGATGCCTAATGGCAATGCCTGAACCCACAGCCTATGAGGACTCTTCCGCAGCATTGGAAATTAGCCTCATGGATGAATTAGCAACCGAATGAAGAGTGGCTAGTTTGGGAGAAACCACCTTAAATTCCTCCTCAGACATGGACCCTGTGAGGGATGCTGACAGTTCCTTAATCAAATCCCTATGGAGATGGGTGAAATGAGCAAGATAATTTAAGGCTCGCAGGCTAAAGGAAGCTGACTGAACACCCGCTTTCCAAATCTATCCAGAGCTCTCGATTCGCAATTGGGAGGGTGGACAGAAAAACTCTGCTCCACCAACTCCTTTTTGATTGCGGCAGCCACTACAATAGCATCAACTGGGACCACCTTGGACCAGAAGGATTTATACGCTGGGGGGCTGAGAAATTTGTCCGCTTTCTTAGGCATTGGCTCCATGGAATCTGGCTCCTTCCAAAGTGCTGCTGGCCAGGAGATTGATAAGAGGGTCTGCGGGGTGGACACCCAAGAGGTAGATGGGCCCATACCAAAAGCCTCCAGAAATATGGTTTCCTCAGAGGAAGAGGACTGGGCACTCCAACCGCCTTTGGCCTTGAGGATCTTGAGTATGTCTCCAAAGGAGACGTCCTCAGGCAGAGATCTCGAGGACCCGTTCCCTTCATCAGTATCCATATCTTCAGTTAAAGACTCCATGGGGGAGTCAAGATGTCTCCTCTTACATGTCCTCTTCCTAGGAACTTCCTCCGCCGGAGGCTAACAGGAGGACTTGGAAGAGGAGGGGACCCCTATGGGGGAGACATCCCTCCCCCTGGAGGCTAGACCGGCCAGACTGATCGGAAGCAGGATGAGGAGGTCTGCTTAGATACTGGGGTTGGGTAGGATAACCATTGGTGGGGGAGGCAGCTCTGATAGCAGAGAAAGACCTTTTTCCTGCCTGGAAAGTGAAAGGACTGGAGAAGGTCACGTCCCCCTCTCCTGCCGATAATACCACAGCCGAAGAGAGGATAGATCCCCCTGGACCCTCTACTCCACCGGAAAGCACTGGACCAGAACTGTTGAAAGCCAAAGCAGGGACCAGTCTGAAAATCCTGGACCTGAATCCAACCCCATAGACCCTGGGTCAGCAGCCCAGCCCAGTGAGATGGACTGTCCAGGGTGGGTAAGAACAGCATCAACTACCAATGCCGATGGGGCAGGGACCAAACTGGGACCCAACACTCCCATCTCCTCTGCTCTGTGCACCAGTCCCTGGGAATCCAAACCAACGGTTGGATGAGGAGTGCTAAATGGGAAGTGGGACACTGGGTCCCAGACCCGTGGGCCAGGGAAGCCAGAAACCCCAACTCCATCTGAGCTTTCAGAAAGGACCACATCTCGCATCATCCTGTCCATATGCATGGAAAAAACATTCCTGGATGATCTGAATGAGATGGAGGACCTGACTGGGGAGCTGTGTTTGGACTTGGAGGATCTCCTCTTGGGCTCCCTCGATTGAGACCTGTGAGAGGGTGAAAACATCTGCTCTACCCTCAATGGATCCAAGGGAAACTCCTCCACTACAATAGGCTCCTACATGGCCCTCGATCAGACCTGCTCAGAACTAAGAGAACCGATGGATCTGAGGCAGCTGCTCTCGACTCTCTTGGATCAGAGATGGTCAGATTCATAAACAACATACCCATCCTCTGAGCTGTAGGTCTCTGCTCTGAAGCCTTGGATCCAGGGTTGGGAGCCGACAACGTCAGATCCTAAGACTTAGAGTCCGATCCAGGGGTGGACTCACTAGAGACTCTGGGACCCGAAGCTCTCTGATCAGACACTGCCCTACGGATCCAAAGTCCTCAGATTTGACTCCAGCCGGGGTCACTTGGAAGGGAGGAACCTTCTTCTTAGCCCCTGAAGGGCCCACTTTGGTCAGGGTAGCAGTGACCAGGGGGCCCCCTTTTACTAAGCCTTTAATAAGCAATTTGTTTTGGTGGTCGACCAGGGCTCTGGGGTTAAAGGCAGGGCAAATACTGCACTCAAGCTCCAGATGGTCGCTGCCGAGACAGTAGAGACACTCTCATGTGAGTCAGAAACAGGCATTTTATGATCCACATGAGGAGCATCTTTTAAAACCCAAGGGTTTGTCTGCCATGTATCAAACCCAAACAACGCTGTCGAAGGAAAATCTTAATACCTGGGTCCAAACACAAGCAGAGATCAAAAAACCCGATAATCCATCCGATACTAGAAAACCCAATTAGACACTAACCAACAAACAATTCAATAATCATACCAAACAAGCTACCTTTACCAAAGGTTGTAGCAACGACTAAACCCCCAAGAAAAAAGGGTGCCAAAACCAACTAAATGTCAAAACCGGGAGGGGACAGGAACAACTACAACAGCAGCCAAACCACTGCTATTCAAAGGGAAACCTAAATAAGAGGGAAAAACACCAAAAACAGAGAACCTACTTATTACGAGGAGCTGAGCAATCTGCATCTGTCTAGATCAAGCAGCAAATGAGAACTGATGGGATAGAGGGCAGCAGATCATCATGGGAGGGGAGGAGCTTGAGCTAAGCTGTTTGTCTAAGTATGCCGGCTTGAATCCGATATCAGATCCAAGATCCTAACGTGAGGAATGGTGACTAAGATAACATCAGATCCATACTGTTTCTGGATCTACACAAATGAATTACTATCTGTGCAGTCTGACATCTGTCTACCAAAACTTTTAAGGAAGGAATTCAAAAAGGTTTATCATGAGGAGTAAAATTTTACTTTAGGAGGAAATGGCGAACACCATCAAATAACATCATTCACCCATTCGTTATGTACTCATGGTGCAAGTAAGGAAATACGGGGATGTCAGTGTATGTGCATGTCTGTAGTGGCATGAATGAAGCTGCATGAATGTGTGCATGTGTGTGTTCTCCTGCCTGGGTGGTTACACTACAGGGATCTGGTAGGAAATGCAGAGTCTGTGTGTGTATGTATGTATGTGTTGGACTATGCATGCTGATGTACATCTGTGCGTGTGTGTTTTAATGAGTGAAAGCAGGTGTGGGGGGCTTGTTTGTGGATGATGTCTGTGTGTGAAATCAGGGGATGCCTTTGCTAACTCAGTGCGTGGCCTGCTGAGGAAAGCATTAGCATGGTCAAGTCTGACAGTACAGTATTTGATTCACATTTCATAATGACCCTCCCAAGCAGATATTTCTTAATGTGGATTACCCACATTTCTGAACTGGAATTTTTCTCCATTCTGCTTACTGGCTAGCCCACTTTGGGCAATTAGGATGGGTGGAGAGGAAGTCTTTGAGTCCTAGGGCAACTCTTTAACTGTGCAGCTTGACTGGCTTTCATGCCTCTCAACCTCTTACAGCAAGAAATCTGGACAAAGTCATAAGTAATGGGGACAAAGGCCCAAATACAGAGGCACTTTTTAAATATTGTTCTTACAAACTTAGAAGGTTGATAGAATAAGATGTTTTGCACTAGCATTAATTTTCTGTAGAGCATAAAATCTATAACTCAAATGTCTGCCATTATTTTCTGACTTCATTCCTTAATGTATTTGCCAGAAAATTACAACTTTATGAGAACAAACCAAAAATATGGGGGCAAAAGTCTGGAAAGTTGAGAGGTATGCAGTGGCTTTCATAGTATGCCATGAGAGCTATTTAGTGTTTTAGTCCAGATACTGTAGTTCAACTGAATACATTTTCATTCTCTGCAGTACTTAAGGTCTTGAACTGGATTTAAATGCTTAATTATATTGCTTCAGTTTTCTATAAGGATACAGTTATTTATTATTAGACTAACTAACCCTGTCTTGTAGTGCTTTTTTCATGTAGTCAGTTATATTCCTGATAAGTCAGCAAGAGATCACTAAGGCGGTTATATGAATTCTGAGCACACCGTATTCCTCAGATTGATGTTATTTGTGTTTCCTTGCACTGCTTGCAGTTACTGACTAAATATGTATATTCCTGTCTGCTGTAACCTGTTACTCTAAATTCTAGGGTGTAGTTTTCCTTTAATTCTCTGCCTTCAGCCCTCCACTGTTCTTCTGTCCTTTCACCTCTACTCATATAAAATAGTTGGCATAGATCCTTGGACTGTGTGCTCTCCTAAAATCCCCTAGCATTTTTGTAACAAATATTTTGAATGAAATATGTTATCCCTCTCCACTGCACTGATTTGTTCTGACAGTAATTTTTATTATGACTTCACCATTTCCATTGTTTGTCTAGTAGGACATGTATACTTAGAATATCTTTTCATTTCCTATTTGTTAATCTGTAAATTTTCTTCATGCTTTCTTACTCTAATGCTATGGCAGACAGTTAGCGAACCATCATATGTGGTCATTACAGCTACAAGTGAGACCCAGGATATAATGCAAATTTTGAGAGACTGAATCCTAATGACATTTCACTGCCAAGTCCTCTCTAGCATGCTTATCAGGTACTTAAAATAAACCTTATCAATGCAGGTAGTATGTATAAAACTGGGGGAATGTTAGGCTGGCTTGTCTTAGCATAATCCAAATTTATTGGCAATTATGTTTGCAATATAAGACAGCCTTCCGTGCTCACATACTCCCCGGATTTTATTATGCATCATTACTTTGGACTGAGAATTTGTGCTAGTACCTTGCTTCTCATCAACAATCATGTCACATGTCTACAGGTAACTCTTTCACAACAGATAAATATGGTTCCAAATGGTTTGTT
This sequence comes from Protopterus annectens, assembly GCF_019279795.1. Classification (NCBI taxonomy): domain Eukaryota; kingdom Metazoa; phylum Chordata; order Ceratodontiformes; family Protopteridae; genus Protopterus; species Protopterus annectens. The sequence goes on along the minus strand of NC_056737.1, from coordinate 1,144,336,980 downwards.
TCAAAAACTGACACCTAGGGGTACAACCAAAATTCAGGTGGAAGGCTTAGATCAATGGTAAACAGCTCCTGAGCTCCAACTATAGAGGTATCCATATACATCTAATAAATAAGGTTAAAAGGTTATCAGAAGGGTATATACCAATGTATTTTAGGCAAAGGCAGAGAGAGATTCTGGTCATCCCTAGGACCTTCTGGCATGAGATAACTTATCTTACTGGTAGGAGCATTTTAAATAAAATTCTTAATCTTTCTAAAGCAACATTCAGAATTTCATCTCTCATTTTCTGACACTTTATTTCATGTGTGGCTTTGCCAGCCTGGCCACTGGCAAAAATTCTTTCTTTTCCTTCCTAAATTCAAAAAAGTCTCTTCAAACCAAGCATGAAAACCTCCTGAGACTCTTTTTGACCTAGAGATCCAGATACAGAGGACCCTGACTCATGTCATTAACCTTTCCCTTTACTACGTGTCTAGAACCAGTTTTGGAAAACAATATTAGTTCTTTTGTTCCTAAAATGTACCTACCAGCTGTATCTTCTGAGTTTAGATTCTTCTCTCTGTTATCTGCACTTGCTAAAATATTAGAGAAACTAGCAGAAAAATACATATAACAGCAGCCATTAGATCGCCTACATAAATAAGGGCATTTGTCTATGTTTCTGCATTACTTCACTAATGGTAGAACTCCCATGACAGTCCTCAAGATACTAACTCACTAATCAACCAACTGGATAGATTATTTTGGAAGAATCTCTGTGCACCCGAAAAAGCACTTCACAATGTCAAACACTCATTACTTATCCAAACAAAAAAATTTTCAGATGAGATGCAGGTCCCTCTGCTGTTTTTCTCATTACCTCACAGACAGATCTTTTATGGCCAAACAAGCTTCTTCTCACCAACAAATTTCACTACTAAAAACCTGCTATGTTTTGGGTCCATGGCTGTTCACTGTGTTTCTTTGGTTCACCCCTTTTCATATACTGATGATCTTGTAATATACAAGTCTGTGGCATTGCATCTGTGCATCAAGACTGATGTAAAATGGACAACGGGAATCGACTAGAAACAGCTATTCTGTAACTTAACGCAAAGCCATATCTTTTGGTTCTTCATCCAGGCTCAATTTATCTGCTGTTAAGGTACATACATTCCTGGTTTTCTACTTTTTTATCATTTGAATAAAGAGAAAGACCAAATTAAAAAAAAGTTTCTCTGTTGAAAATATTATACAATTCTCTGCCCAGATGTTCATGTAGCCAGTGGAAAGAGCACATTAATATAGCATCTAGAATACATTCCTCTGTTGTACTACAGTGCCTCAGCAAAGAACCAGCACAATTTAATTAACATTTTTATTCTACCAGCTGCCAACAGAAAGCACAAGTGCAATTTACTGAGGAGAATATTCACATCTGGCATATAAACTGGTTCTTAAACCAGAATACTTATCTCTTGGGTTAAATTCAATGTCAATGTTATCCAAAAAAACTCTACTTGAGAATAAGCTGATGGTTTACCTTAAAAACAAGGCAACTTGTAAATGCAGTAGACACCATCAATAATATAAGGAAATAATAAAGTAAGTTTATTCAACTTGCACTAGTAATATTTCTTATTGCCAAGATGAAATACAGACTTTTCATCCACATTAACTTATTTGCCTGTCTACGTCCTTTTCTTCTTTTTTTTCTAGGTCATTTCTATCTCCTTGCCTGCTAACCATCAAAAGCCATTGCCATCCCTAAACAGACTCCGCCTATTCATTCCTCTATATGAGGAACTAGGCCGCAGTACCATACAGGGTGAACACTGTATAGGAAAGCCATTATACAAGCAGGCATGAAGTTTGTTTGTACCCTTGCTGGCATTCCAATAACTAAGGACATTTTCTGTATAGTCCTAACCACAGCAAATGATGGCTTAGTAATCTGAAAGCTTACCCCGAATATACTCTCTGGAATGTGCCAGTTTGGGTCTTGCTCTGCTCCCCACTCCCTCACCAGAATGGATGCTACCATCCTCCACTGACAGTGCTGTCAAGTACCTAAACTGCTAATCAAACTCAAGCACACAAATAACAGTCAGGGCTTCAGACCTCTGTTCCACTGCAACAGGCCTCCTTCTCTTAAATCTCTTGCCCTGTAATCACTTTATTCCTTATAAGACATGCTTTGCATGTGGAAACTCTATATCCCAAGCTGTGTAGACTATGTTTTGAAATGAGTTTCGCTGCTGCTATACAGTTTAGCCACTATAATTTCTTTTTGTTGCTTGGATAGTCAAAATCATTGTGTTTTGAGCTGCAGTCTTATTCTAATGTTCCTTTATGCCACCGTTTTTGCTTGTGTGCACTGAGCCTGGTATGTTTTACTTGTTTCTCATCTCTTGCTCTAAATGGGCCCATTCAATGCTTAGATATAATGAACTATCTACATAATATTTCATTCTTTTGACTTATGATGTACTCATTGAAAATACAAAATAAATAAAAACAATACTAATTACATTATTTGGTGTCAATCAAAGTCTATTAAATATCATTGTTAACGAGTTGTAGTAAAAATGCTCCTGTATCTGACTGTATTCAAATATCTTGTGTTCACACTGGCACGCACATAAAGCAAAAGACGTAAAGTGAATATAATTACTTGTTTTGTAAACATTCTTTGCCTATGGGCAATTAAAGATGGGATGCTATCTATAGCAGTAGGGCTGTGTAAAAGGTATTTTACTGTGTTTTAAAATTCTTTTAATTTTATTTTCCCCTACCATTTCCCAAGCAGCTTATATTATACAAAGTATAAAGGTGTGGGCTTAAAATACTAGGAATGGCAAACTATTTACAGCATTATGTGGGTCTTGTATGATTCCTACAGTATATGCAAAATCTACTAAGTAGATAAAAAGACAGCATGCCTATCAGTATCAGCCAGTGGAAAACAATAATGTTTCACAGTTCTGTGTTGGGCCTGTTTTGACAACAGCCAACCTGTTGATCACAACGTGGTCAAGTTTAACTTCTTGAAAGTTAAACTTGTCAGCAAGCCATAGGGTGACATACAACAGGCTGCCAGATAAATCACTGAATTGTTGCAAATAACTAACCACCTGTTGAATTAAGAGGCCGACATCTATCCAACCAACAAATTTTGTGCATGCAGATAAGTCAGGTATTCCAAGACAGTAATTGCAATGGAATTGCTCATATTGCTATGGGACACCACCATCGTCCCTTGAGACAATTAGTACTTGTATGTCTTTTTGCCATTCTTACACTTATTTACCATCAACCTGTGCTGTTAATTTCTAGAACCCAACTATACAGGAAGCCCCACCCCCTCCTATCTAAAGCAACTAGCAGCTTAACTTCTCTGCATCAGCTAACTACTTTTTCAAACATTGAATGGACAGCAACCTTCCCAAAGTGAAAATACTTCCTCAGTACTTAATTTGTTCAATAAAATGTTCCTAGCCTAATGGAGTCCCCCCCTCTTTTCATACTGGGGGCTGGTTCACCTACACCCTAAGACTCCTAAGTTTCCCTCACTCTGATCTTCCTCCCCCTTTTCAGTCCCACAGTGTTTCTCTGCAGTTATCTTTATCTCTTTCACTGGGAACAGTGTCAGGTCTTACCTTTGGTAGAAGAGCTGGTCAAACATTGTTTTCTGAGCTGGTGTTTCACCTTGAGAGGGTGGGCCCTGCTCCTCTACCCTACCTCCAAATTGCACCCACTTCCACTTATGCTACATTTAAATGCAACAGTCTTCACCCACTCATGGCCGACAGATTCAGTGCTAACTTTACCCCCCCCCCCCCCAAGGGCCAATCACCATACTGGAGGAATGCTAGGCACCCAGCAATATTGCAGCACAGGTTAAAGCTGCATTGTCCAAGGCCAAGAATACAGCTTCCATGCGACCCGACAATATCCCTGGATGTCAATAAAACAAAAACAATTGCTAGCAAGCAGCAAACTGATAAAAAAACAATAAAAAGTAGTCACAACACTTCGCAGGAAACTAGAAACTGTTTAATGACAAATGGAGTAAAAAATCGACCAACAACTAAGCGCTTTCACCTTGGATTCCACTGGCATAATCAGAGTTGTATAAAAAGCACAGCATTCAAGCTTAAGTACCCTCATAGTGAAAGTAAACAACCAATCACAATCATGTTTACAATTAATGCAGTTAGAGTCATTAAATGTTGTTGTTGTGACTTTTGGCTTTTCCCGGTTAGGGGTCGCCACAGCGGAACTCCGGTCCGTTAATGATTGGCAGCTGATTTTTACGTACCGAGTTGCCAGCCCTGACGCACAACCTTCAACGAAGCTACGCCCATTCACGCATGTCTCCACGCAGAAGACGCTCTAACTGAGAGTCGAACCGGACAGCGTCTTATTGTGAGGCGACAACGCTACCCAGTTAGAGTCTTTAAATAATTAACAAAAATAAAGCCATACCACTAGAAATGAGAAGTCACAAATCTAAAACAATTAATAAAAACAATACCTCTCATAATAATTACAAGAGACTATAATAAATACAATTTTAAATACAATTTTACTACTAAGCTAAGACCTAAATCAACATATAAATATAATTACCTACCAAAGTTTATAATTTGTAAAAATAAAACATATAAAACACATGTAATTACACAAGCCCTTTGTTTCAATGCAGGGGCCAGCAATACACTGTCATTACGCCCTGGTGACACATTGGCATTTAACCTCATTTGTCATTTCCTTTCCCTTGCTGCTACTTCTAATTTAATGTTCCCACTTCTCTCATTATGTTGAATCTTGTCAATCACAAAAAAGATAAACCTTTTAAAATTCTCACAATTGTTACTGTGAACAAAAAGAGCATTTTGTACATGCCTATTTTTTTATTGTCCTTAAATGTTCACTGATTCTATCCCTTAATTTGCAGACAGTTTTTCCAACATAAAAAGATGTACAAATGCATCTCGCTGGGCATCTAATAGAATAGTTATAATTCCCTACTGTAACATATGGTCCATCATTAATAAACTTACAAAATTTACAGGCAACACATTTCATCACAAGGGAATGATACCCAGGTTTTAAATTGGTCTTTAAATTCCCCTCTAAGATGTTCTTAATATTCTTGCCCCTACTGTAAACTATTCAGGGTTTATTGCCAAGAGGTTCCTTGGTCACTTCCCCAAAACAAGTGTCCCAACATCTATTGACAATAGAACATATATTGTGGGGATGTATATTGTAATGCAAAACCATAACATCTGTAGTAATATCTTTTGATCTAGTTTGTATCTGGGCACTGGTGGTGTTTAATATGGGGATAATAGATGGATTTCTTTTAAACAAAATTTCTTTCTTGATTTTGATCAGCATTTTCAATGGATATCCTCTCTCAATGAACATCCCTATTAAGACATACATTTCATTGGTAAGGTTCACATCATCGCTTATTAAGTGAGATAATCTCACCATTTCGCTCTTTATAATGCTTTTCAGTTGGTGGGGTGGGTGGCAACTTTTGAAGTGCAACTTCAACTTCAATATCTCTGGATGTGTTCTACATGAACTGGCACCACATCTGGGTGCCCTGTTCATTCACAGCCTCACCTCAGGCTTTGTCCCTACCGAATGGCGCACTGCTACAGTCATTGCTCTCCATTAAGGGGGAGCAACTACAGACCCTGGGAATTATAGCCCCATTAGCCAGGGCATTATATTCGATGACTGGCCTAATGAAGGAAGAGTAGAGAGAGATGATGACCTCTTTCTTCCTGAATGCAAAACCCTTGGTAATGAGATGTGACATATAGAATGACTTTATGACCACAGTGGCAATGTGGTGGTCGAAGGAGAGGTTGCTGTCAACCTGTGTCCCCAGATCTCTTATAACGTATTCAGTGTTCAGTGGGCTCCCATTGATGTGGTAATTAGTGGGAGCCACGTTTTTCCCATAGAGGACGATGACACATTTTCGGGCATTAAGCTTAAGGCCATGGTTTCGACACCAGTCATTGGTCTCAGTGAGGCCTTTCTGTAGGACGTCTACATCACTTGGGGAGTTAATAATGACTCCCAGCTTGCAGCTGTCTGTGAACTTGGTCAGCCAGAGTCCCTCAGTGTTGGCCTGGACTTCTTAAGAAGTAGATGCCAAACAGGAGAGGACCCAGGACCGATCCCTGTGGGACTCCACTCATGACTGGTCAGCAGTCTGACCTGGAGTCTGCTACTTTCACACTGTGAGTTCTGTGAGCCAATTTGCAACCCACCTAGTGATATAGGGGTTGATGCTTAGTTTGGTGAGTTTATCAATAATTCCTAAGTGGGGAATGGTATCAAAGGCCTTGGCCAGATCGAATCGAGGAAGGCTGTATGAACAGCCTTGCCCTCATCCACAGCTCTGGTGACTGGCTCAAAGAAGCCAACCAGGTTGAGCAGCATGATCTACATTTCACAAAACCAAATTGCATGGGATCCAGAGTTTGGAGATTCTCTATATCCTTGTTATTTAGGTCCATGATGTTGCACTCCATAGCCTTACATAACAGACTCGTCAGGGTAATGAGGTGATAATTCCCAGGGTCTGTAGTCCCTTCCCCTTTATGGAGAGGGATGACTGTAGCAGTGGGCCATTCAGTAGGGACAAAGCCTGAGGTGAGGCTGTGATTGAACAGGGCACACAGATGTGGTGTCACTTCAATTTGTAGCTCATGTAGAACACATCCAGAGATATTTTCAGGTCCCATGGAAGCTGTATTCTTGGCCTTGGACAATGCAGCTTTAACCTGTGCTGCAGTAATGCTAGGTGCCTGGCATTCCTCCCATATTGTGATTGGTCCTTTGGGGGGGATAAAGTTGGTACTGAATATGTCGGCCAGTATATTGGCAATATCTGTTGGCTCAGTATAGGAGGTACCATTGTGCAGTAACTCAGAGCAAATCTGGGTATTGCCGTGGAGATTCTTGATATAACTATAGAAAGCTTTGTTGTTGTTTTTACGGTCTGCCGCAATTCTGGCTTCATAGTTAGCTTTACAGGTTTTGATGAGGAATGTCAACTTTTTGTTAAGGCTAATAAGGGAGTTTTTCCTTGGGACTTCACCTTTTTCTGCAACAGTTTCTTCCTTCTGTTGTAGAGTTTATTAATGGGCAGGGGGTCACCACATTGGCTTCCTTTTTTTTGGAGGAGAGCGTCTTGGTTCTGTTGGGTATGGCTAGTTCCATGCATTTTTGTACATGTTCATACAGTGCATTTGTGAATGATTCAGCAGTCATGCATCTATTTTCCATTGACATGGGTGCTGTGAAGTTAGCCACCTTTGTTTTTAGGAACCCAAAGTCAGCTTTGGAGAAGTTTTTCATGGTGGTTACCTTTCCGGGGTGGGGGTGAAATGTGGATTTCCATGGTGATTAGTTTCTGGTCGGATCTAACCAGGGAGGAATTGACTATTGGTGTAAAGCAACAGTCACCCATATGAGTAATAACCAAGTCAAGGATGTTGCTTCATCTAGTGGGGACAAGAATGAGATGGTCCAGGGCATTGAAATTGATGAATTCCAGGAAGTGTTGGGCCAGTGTATTGGTGCATGAGTAGTTCTCCCAATTGATGGAGGGGTAGTTGACCTAGTATGAAAGAGTTGGGTTGAAACCTAATAGTTTCCAGGGTGCTTAGGAACGTGGAGTGAGAGTCTTGGGACATGGTTGGAGACCTATAGCAGGCTACGACCTGAATCGCCGTCTTACTCAATGTTAGTTGTGCCTGAAATATCTCAGATGGGTTATGCTGGCCTACTAGTCTGGAGGTGTGCATATCCTTTATTAATATGGAACTGATGGTAACAATCATATATTCTTCTTCTGTATAAATGGGAGGACTCAACCTCTCAAATTATTGGCCCATAGCTATACTATCACCTCTACCAAAACTTCTGGAAAGATGGATACAATCGCAACTGCTTAGATTCCTCATGGACAATAACCTACTATCACCAACACAACACAGCTTCTGCACATATCATGGCAACACTACTGCCCAAAACAGCTAAAATATCTGCCATAAACCAAAGAAACAATGGTGGGGGCATGGCCAAGATGCCAGACTCCTAGCAGCACTGAACATTAGCTCTGCTTATAACATTTTTATTCTGACAGGAAATTTAATCTAATTTTTGGAAATACTAATCCAAAAGTATATCAGAGGATTTCTGAATATAGGTTCTTTATTATTTTTCAAAAATTAGTACTAAAACATAAGTTCTTCTTATTTTTTCCTGTCAAGAAGTTTTTCCTCAAGAAATCCAAGTATGAGAAACTTGAAGAAATCTCATCAGGACAGTGTGGTAAAGAAGGAGCTGCAAATATTAATAACTACTATTCAAGAACTATCTATAAAAATGGACAAACTAGAGACTAAAATAGATACTATTAAACAAGACTGTAGTCAGCAGCTGGACATTATTAGTGAAATGGCTAAAAAGCATTCTGAACAAATTGTTCTATCGAGGAATCTGTAACAGATATGGATGGCAGACTGATGGAATGTGAAAGTCAAAATGAGTTTCTTTTGAAACAGAATATAAAACTAACAGAAAAGCTGGAAGACCTAGAAAGTAGGTCATGGAGAAACAACATTAGAATCTATGGAGTACCAGAAAAGGAAGAGGGAACTGATATGATACACTTTCTTAATAATTGGCTTCCAAAAGCACTAAATCTTCCTGAAGTCCTTTCCTTTGGTATAGAGAGGGCTCAATGATCTCTAGCAAAACTTGCTTCAACAACAGTTTCTCCTAACCCCAGATCAATCATTGTTAGATTTTTGTCCTCCGAAGATAAGGATTTGTTTCTGAAGTCTGCGTGGAATAATTCTCCCATCAAGATAAAGGACAAACGCATTCATTTTGACAATGACTATACTTCTTCTGCCATATCTAGAAGGAAATACTGTGTTCCCTTATCTTAAACAAGTTAACATCACAGCACAAATTCTCTTTCCCTCCAGGATAAAAATATTTTTACCAGAAGGTGAGAAGATCTTTAGCTCTTTGTCAGAGGCTTTGGACTTTATTCACAAGAAAAAAACACTAACTGATACAGAGGACATGGAATGGTCTACACAGAGTCTGAAAAGACATGCAACTAAGAACACTTGGACTGTCAAAGAAAGTGCAAATAAAAAATTAGAAGACAAATAGGATTGTTATCAACTCTTTACTTAATGTTTTATTGGAATATATACACAAAGCAAAGGTAGTCTATTTTTACAAAATATTTTATTGGAATACATATACAAAACAAAGGTCTTTATTTTGCATAGGTATATATCTACGTATGTACACATGTATGTATGTGTATATGTGTATGTATATATATATATATATATATATATATATGTGTGTGTGTGTGTGTGTGTGTGTGTGTATGTACATATGTGTATGTGTGTGTGTGTATATATATATATATATTTTTTTTTTTTCTTCTTTTTTCATACCATATGTAACACTTTAGAGTTTACTGTATGGAATCCCCACAACAAAAGTGCCCTTAGGAGATGGTTTACTTAAGATAGTTTTGTTTCCTCTTGACATTTCTGAAAGATGTTCATATCATGATTAATATATATGTCTTTACTTAAAATCTGCATTTCTTAGTGTAATATATCAACATTCAGTGCTTTACATTAACTAAATGCTCTAATTTTAATGCTTAACCTAATTTAGTTTAAGGGATGTCAATTATTGATTTATGGGAAAAATCTTACTTTCTCAACATTTTTAGAGAAGGGCTGTTCATTTTTTTTTTTTCACTGTGGAGGCTGCTTGTGCACTTTTTATGCTTCTTTAGAATGGAGAAAAACGTAGTTGTTTGAAATTCCCACCAAAAATGCCTTTTCTAAGCCTCTGTGACTGTTTCTTCACACGCACGAGCATCTACAGGGCACTAGCAGCAAGCTACAAAAGCTGGGGGCAGGAATACAGTGAGCAATGACATCACAAGACCTTTGAACTTATGCATGACTCAGAAACCAGGAAGTAAAGCTGAAAATTAAACTAGAAGAAAAAGTAACTGTTTTTTTTTTGTTGTTGTTTTTATCATCTTTTATGCATCTAAAGGTATGGGATCACTTTAAATATGTATTTTTAACAAGCTAGGACTTTAATGGAGTGATTATTTTACTAGTCTAATGAGGAAAATTGCATTTTAATGCTACTGTATGTCTGCTGCTTTGAAACAATGAAGTCTACAGGATACCATTCTTTGCTTTGACAGCATACCCTAGATGATAATATATTAGTATTTGACTACTTAAACAACCAATTTCTTTAATATTATGAATGCAAAGATATATATAGGATTAGTCTCCTTTTCCTTCTGCTGCTTTCATGCTTAAGCAACTTTAATCTATATTAGGTATTCTCACTGATGCAGATTTAAAGCAATATAATCAGACTCAGTTGCAATGATAGTTATGATACTATGATTCAAATCTTTGTATGACCACATACACTGTAGAAATGGATTGTTAAAATGTTATAGGTCACTCTATTCTGTTCAGTTAGCATTAATAGACCAACATATGGTCCCCCCCTTATTTTTCTTTCTGTATTGCTATAGTTATAAACACAAAAGACTGTAATACAGGTATAAAATATATAGGTATTAGAAGCTTATGCCGATAAAGCAACTAAGTTAATTGATGAAACTGACTCCTTTTTTTCCATTACCTAGTAGTGGTTTACACAATATTACATACGAATCTACTGTGATTGCCGGATGGACATTTTATGTTCATATTTGTTTGAGTTACTTTAGAAATGCTTTACTGTTTGTATATACTACATTTAAAGCAGAAGCTATTTATGTATGTTTGTGGTGTGTGAGATGGTGTTAAAGGGTGGTTTAGTTAATTTATTAACTAAACCTGGAACTTTAGGTTCCATGTATGTATATATTTTCTTAGTTATTGGTTTCAGAATTTGTTCTAAAGATTTTTGACTCATCCATGATACATAACTTCATGAATTACTTCAAGTCATTATACTTGGAAGGTATTGTTGATTCTCTAAATATAACTTTAACAAATGATGATATATAAATGTTTATCATTAAATATTAATGGCTTAAATAACAATGTCAAAAGAGCTGGTTTAAATTCATTAAAATGCACAGAGCTCAGATAATCTTCTTGCAGGAAACCCACTTGCTGGAGAAGGACTTGCAAAAATTATCATTTAATGGTTTTACAGTTCTCATGGATTCCTGCTTTAGAGCCAAAAGGAGAGGTACTCTTATACTATGGAATAATACTTATACACTACCTAAAATTTTAAACACTTTTTCAGATAAAGATGGAATGTTAAGCTTAGTAGTGCTAGAAGTTAATAAGAAATGCTTCACACTGGTAAACTTATATTGGATTCCTGGTCTAGGAACTAAATATGTGAAGAAATACTTGGATCTCATTACTTTACATGCAAAGGGAGAAATTATTCTGGCGGGAGATTTTAATTGCTTTTTATCAGATGAAGACACCTCTAAAAATAGTAAGGTTAAACTAACGACACAAGCTAAAAAGGTAAATGGTTTTATAGCCTCAATGAATTTTAGAGACATACATAATTTAAGAGTTCAAAATTCACTTCAATACACTCATTATTCTTTCCAATTTGGCACACAAACTAATATTGATAAGATTTTTGTGTCTAACACTCTTTACTCTAAAATAAGTGATGTTGCAATACAGTCATGTCCACTCTCTGACCACAATGCCTTTTTGTTCAGCTTGACTGCAAAAAAAGATATGATAATTTTACAAAGAATCCCAGCCTATGTTACTAAGTTAAAAGGTTTTAAGGAGTGGTTAATTAAAAGAAATAAATGCATTTATGGAAAACAACAATAATGGTGAAGTAACAGATATCATACACTGGGATTCATTAAAAGTTCACATCTTTAGTGGAGTTAAAGCTTGATATTTTCAAAGGAGAAATGAATAGGACAAGGAACTTTCTGATTTACAAGCCAAAATAGATAAGTTGAAACTAAATTTAAAATCAAATGATAAAGCAGTACTTACTGAAATTTCTAAGCTAAACCACAAATATTTAGAAATATTGAATCATAAGGTTGCTATAAGCTTAGAAACGATTAAATGACAGTCCTATTCAGTAAACCCCAGACATTTACATAAACTAGCTATCAGATCCAAACAAATTAATAAACAAAATCACATTAATGAAATTAAATATAACAATAACAACACAGTAAAAAGAACAACTGATTTAGGAGATATATTAGAAGCCTTCAGAAATCATTATTGGTCAATCAATGACATGCACTCACTACTAGATTCAGACAATGTAATAGATAAATTTCTACAAGAAAATATCAAGACTAAGCTATCAAAACAACAAAATAGTACCCTAAATAAACCAATAACCTTAGTAGAAGTGATAGAGCAAGTTAAAAATCTGTAGGATAATAAAGCCCCAGGGTTAAATGGGATAATCCCAGAAATATATATAAAATTCTTCAGAGCACACAATAAAGTTATTATTAAACACATTCTCCATGGTTAAACAAGACTTAATTTTCTCTCCCTCGTGGAAGTACTCAATAATTTCCCCCATTCTGAAACAAGGCATGGACCCCCAACTATGTGCATCCTATAGACCCATATCATTGTTAAATATTGATTATAAAATTTTCATGTCTATCCTGGCCAAAAGACTAAAGAATATATTACCCAATCTAATACACTTTGATCCAACTGGCTTTATCTTACATAGAAAAGTGCACTTCAATATTATTAAGCTACTATCGCTAATAGACATTGCAAACAAAACCAAGAAACAATTAACTATTATTAGTCTGGATATCCTAGACCTGGTCATTACCAACATGGGAAATCAATGCTCCATACCTATGGTCACCCCCTCGTTAGTCAGGTCTGACCATAAGCTAATCATCCACATCCCACCCCCCAGTAAAGAAACCACCATAAAAAACTTCTCCAAAGCCAACTTCATGCTACTCAAGTCAGAAGTGACAAACTTCATGACACGCATGCAGACGGGAACTGAAAGTTCAACTGCTGAATCCTACACTAAGGCACTGTACGAGCACATCCACTCATGCATGAATCGTGCCATCCCAAATAGAACCAAAATGCTCTCATCCAAAAAAAGGAAGCCAATCTGGTGGTCCCCTGCCATAAACAAACTTTACAACAAAAGGAAGAAACGTTTGCAGAAAAGAGGAAAATCCCAGGATGCAAAAAACTCCCTTACTAGCCTCAGTAAGAAACTGAGATGCCTCATAAAATCCTCCAAAGCTATTTACGAAAATAAAATTGCCAAAGATTCTAAAGACAACCACAAAGCATTCTATAACTATGTCAAGAATCTAAATGGCAATGCTCAGATCTGCTCTGAGCTAAAACAGAATGGCATTAAATATACTGATCCGAAGGATATTGCCAATATCCTGGAGATCGATTCAGTGCCAACTTCATCCCCCTCTCACCCCCTAAATGGCCCATCTCAATACCGGAAGATTGCCAAATTCCAGTAATAACGGCCACACAGGTACAAAACGCACTCTCTAAAGCCAAGAATACAGCATCCATGGGACCAGAAGACATGCCGGGCTGTGTACTACATGAACTACAATATGAACTGGCACCTCACCTAAGTGTCATGTTTAATCATAGCCTCACCTCAGGTTTCGTGCCCACTGAGTGGCGCAGAGCTACAGTTATCCCAATCCACAAGGGGGGGATCCACCTTGGATCCCGGAAACTACCGTCCCATCAGTCTGACAAGCCTTATCTGCAAGGCCATGGAGCGTATTATCATGGAACTTATAAACAAAGACATTGGCAACCTTCAAACACTGGACCCCACCCAGTTTGGGTTTGTGAAGGGCCGATCTTGTCTCCTGAACCTGACTGACTTCTTTGAATCAGTCTCCAGAGCCATTGACAAGGGTAAGGTGGTCCACACAGCCTATCTAGACCTTGCCAAGGCCTTTGACACCATCCCCCCACTCTGGAATCATAGATAAACTTACTAAGTTGGGCATTAATCCCTATGTCACTCAATGGGTTGCTAAATGGCTTACTGATAGAACCCACACTGTAAAAGTAGCCGACTCCAAATCCAGCTCCAGACAAGTGACAAGTGGAGTACCTCAGGGTTCAGTCCCATGCGCTCTTGTTTGGCATCTACTTCTCTGAAGTACAGGTCAACACTAAGGGACTCTGGCTAACAAAGTTTGCAGATGACTGCAAACTGGGAGCCATTATTGAATCCCCAAATTATGTGGATACTCTACAAAAGGGCCTTACAGAAACAGATGCTTGGTGCCAGAGCCATGGGCTCAAGCTCAATGCCAAGAAATGTATTGTTATCCCCTTTGGGAAAAAACATGTATCCATGAATTACCATATAGGTGGCAGTACACTAAACACAGAAAGTGTGATAAGAGACTTAGGGACACAGGTGGACAGTGGTCTCACCTTCGATATATCCACATCGCCACAACAGTCAGGAAATCCTTCTATGTGGCACACCTCATCACGAAGGGCTTTTCATCCAGAAAAAAGGAGGTCATTGTCCCACTGTACTCATCCCTCATTAGACCCATTATAGAATACAATGCCCCATTTGGTATGTACCTCTCAAGACATCTGCAACAACTGGAAAGGCCTCAGAACTACCTCACTAAAAGAATCACAGGCCTAAAGCAGATGCCCTACGCTGACTGCCTTAAAAAACTCCAGCTATACTCTGTCACATATCGTCTACTCAGAGGTGATCTCTGCTTAACATACAAGGCCATGTCAAACCCAGAGCTGTTGGACATGCTACACTTAAAGAAATCCCAATCCCTCAGAGCTACACGCTCCAGGGATCTAAACCTTGTCATCACAATAAACAAAACATGCTGGAGGGATAGGTTCCTGACCCAGAGACTCCCCAGACTCTGGAATAGGTTGCCCATACATGTCAAGCAGAGTGCCTCTTTGGACCTCTTCAAAAGGAACCTTGATGATTGGATGGGAGAAAGGAAATTCACCCCAGGGATCATGTCAGTTGCCCTGCTAGACAGGGGTCCAGGAAAGTAAATAATGTGGGAAGAAATAGCCAGGGAATTGTTATGGCTAGGCTTGTATAGGCCCTAGGGCTGATAGCCTAGTACCAACCTATGAACCTATATTGTTGATAAGGCGTTCGATTCCCTTAGTTGGTCATACTTACAAAAAATCTTTAAAGAATTTAACTTTACTTCAGATTTCTCTAAATTGATCATAAATATTTATAGTGATTCTAAAGCATTTGTTAAGACTGGTTCATGTCGATCATCCCCAGAAAAAAAATTTATAAAGGAACTAGACAAGGTTTCCATCTATCCCATTATTTTTCACTTTATCAGTGGAACCTTTTGCTTCATTTATTAGAACTTACCCAAATATCAAAGGGCTGGATTTACGTAAGCTTGCACGGAGTTGTAGAGTAGTGTAAGACATCAAACAGGCAATATGTCTGCTGTGCGATCCAGGAACAGCTGGCAAGGGCGTGCACGAGAGCTGCTAAAACTACTCTTGCACTGACAGCGTCATGGTATGCAAATTACTTCATTTGCTGGTAAAAGCTTTGCAAATGAGGTAAATTTACGATCCAGGAAACACTAACGTGTCCATGGAAGATTAGTGTTATCTGTAGAAATGTACTCCTTTGGTAACGGAGTACCATTCTGCAAATAGCTAAACGGAGCTACGACAGCTCCAAATAAAGGTTGCATACAGTTGAGGAAGCATGCCAATGGCCAAATATAAGGCCACTGGCATTTATAAATGTTTAAAATTATTAAAATCTAACTTTTTTAACCTGATCTCCGATGTTTAAGCATAGCGCAGCACCACGCAAATGTGCAGCGCTTTAAAAAAACAGAAAATAATTTAAAAAGAGCCAAAAATAGCCATTTTCACTAAAAATGCTTATCCTGTCATGCAGGTGAATGGCAGGCTGAAGACAAAATGGTCACTGAGTAGTGGTTGCTAAGGGGGGGGGGTCATTGTGAGAGATGTAACCATGCATTAGTATGCAATCCTATGCAAATAAGGATAGTGAATCCTAATTTTCCCCAGCATGTGAGCCATGTCCCAAGAGTGTAAGTGTAGGAGTAGTAGAGTAGAATATAGGTAACATCATGAGGGGGTGTGTTAGAAAGGCTGTAAGCTTATTGGAGCACAGTATCTTGTGTTTGCCCTGAGTTACTCAGGACTGCAAGAGGCGTGTCTACAGTTGTCCTTTTTGAAAACCAGAAACCAAAGGCATACGCCGTGAATATATCTGAAATTTCTTGCAAACGTGCACTCAGCGTGTGCGCTTGTTTGCGTGGCGCTGCCCTGGGTGGAAACAGAAAGGGAAAAGGAAGGAAAAGAAGTAGTAGGAAGTTAACCAAGGAGAACTAGCAGAGCTGCCAGGTGAAATATATCAGAATCAGCCAATTTCACAGGTAGCAGACTAGCCCAACCCAGCCCTTTAAACTCTGCAAACAGCAATCTTCCCTGTTTTTCCAAAGAACTCTGCAACACTGCAGTATACAAAGAGGGAAAGCTTAAAAACTTTAAAGTCAGACAAAATGTTAGGGGCTGCTCTTGCTATCATAAACCAACATGTGCTAGGTGCTGAGGGTGGTGATGTTGTGAATGCTGCTGAGCAACCCACAGTGAGGAGATGGAGAAGAGTGTACAGACCCAGGATAACCTACCAGGGGCTACATGAGCTGGAGATAGTGGAGCGCTATAGGGTGGACAGAGACCTCCTGCAGCAAATTGTTGAGCTGTGCCGGCCACGCCGCACACACAGAGCCAACAGAGGGGAACCTATCCCAGTGGATACCAAGGTATGTGTTGGCCTAAGAATACTAGCTACAGGTACCTTCCAGAGACCAACTAGTGATATGATGGGGATTTCACAGGCATCAGCATATAGGGTACTGCACCAGTTCTTGGATGCCATGTCAGCACATGTCGGTGAGCACGTATATTTCCCCAATTCCCGTGAAGCATTGGCCAGCAATATGCGTCTTTTCCACCAAATAGCAGAATACTCTGAGGTAGTGGGTGCAATAGACTGCACGCACATACACATCAAAGCACCACCCGGTGAGCAGGGTAGGGTCTACACCAACTGCAAGGGCTTCCCCTCCATCAACTGCCAGGTCGTGTGCGATGCCCAGGGCATAATAATGATTGTGTGCGCTGGCTGCCCTGGAAGTTATCATGATTCCCACATCTAGCATCTGACGCAGCTGTACCAGAGATTTGCCAATGGGGACATCCCTGATGGCCACCTAGTGGGGGATGCTGGATACGCACTGGAGCCATGGCTGATGACACCCATCAGAAATGCACACACACCCGAACAAGAACTCCATAATGAGGCACACGCACAAACAAGAAACATAACTGAGCATGTGTTTTGGATGCTCAAGTCATGGTTCCGGTGCCTGCACACATCTGGTGGAGCTTTGCAGTACTCACCAACTACATGTACCCAAATTGTTATGGTATGTGCCATGCTACACAATATGATCCTGTGGAAACAGCTGCAGCAAGAACATGGGGCAGGGTCAAACAGCCCCCCACCATTGCCAAGGCCTGCACAGCATGACTCAGAGGAGGAACAACCTGAGCCTGCCCCAGTAGGCAGAAGGAGGCGTGCCCAGTATGCCCTGGCCTTGGCAAAGAGGCAACCCATAGCACATACACCGACTCAGTAGGAACCCTGGAAATGATACCTCTCTCTGACTCGCACATATAGCAAAAGGGATGCCTAACTTGACACTACCCGTTTTCAAACATGTATAGGGCGTGTAATATGTGCATCCGACATAGGCAGCCCTGCAGCACCACCTGAGGCATGAGTCCCTATTTTAAGCAATATAAAGCACTGCTAAGCAAATTGTACCAGTATTGAGCATATTTAAATACAACTGCTCATAGCTGTGCACCGCGCTAACCAAAGCAACGTTGGGCAATGTTGGGCAAAGTCGAGCAAACACGCTCACACCTGCTTTACTGTTCCTTAACCAGTCAGGTCTGCCCAGCAGGAAAATAAAAAGCAGTGACAGGGCTCAAACTCAGGATACTGTGCACTATAGTCACAGTACTGAACCACTAAGCCATGACAGCATTTCACTGGCACAGACACAACTTAAGTCACTCACACATACCAGTTGGGGGGGGGGGTCACATACCTAACAGTCACAGCCAGCTGGACAATTGTAGACAAATGCAAACACAAACAAATGCTGTATCATGCCCTCTGAAGAGGCATATGAGTAACCTCCCCCCAGGCCTATGCAGACAGATAACAGTAGGCCAGGCAGTGTGATGTGGGTTGGGTAGGCTATGAAGTCACAAATGAATATGCATGTAATTGGAAGCTAAGGTCTGTAGTACAGTGGTCTGCCTCAAGCCAGTATGACAGGCAACAGTACAGACTGAAATGGAGTACCTGACATAGCAGTGCAGGCCTAGCAAATGTGTATGTGTCAGGTGTACCCCTCATCCTATGTACACCCACAGTAACAATCAGGTGTGCCCCCCAGGTAGAAATGTGCAAATAATAGCTGTCCCCCCTGTATGTAGAAATGT
Source organism: Protopterus annectens (assembly GCF_019279795.1). Classification (NCBI taxonomy): domain Eukaryota; kingdom Metazoa; phylum Chordata; order Ceratodontiformes; family Protopteridae; genus Protopterus; species Protopterus annectens. The sequence goes on along the minus strand of NC_056737.1, from coordinate 1,144,318,303 downwards.
TGATAAGTCTATGCAAATTGACTCATGGAAGTCCTGCAGGCACAGCATGCTTCCTGTTGATGTACAATACAAAGGTGAACCCTGAAGTAAAAACCAACTTGGTTTTTTACACACATATAGTATATATGCCCATAGTGGGCATGCTCACACACTTACATTTAGCAAATTTCAGTCAGCAACATACCGAAAGGTCATACTGGGCATACTCACACACTTAGGCCATGTCTGAGTACAGCAGTAGGCCACACATATCTGCCAGTTGCAGTTCTTACTCCAGACACTTGTCACTATTCACCAATCCTGCCTTGCACACACAGTGATATGAAAACAGACCCATATAATATATTGGACCCCTGTCATAATCAAATGATGTACTACAAGTACTTACGTTGTTCAATGAAAGTGAAAATGCAAAGAAGATCAATAAATCTCCGATCAGTATAATCAAGAAACAATGAGCACTCCTAACATTATCCAAGCCATGTTCTGGCAAAAATATTGCCAAAGAGTCCATAGAGAACCATGAAGCTTTCTTTCGCTATGTCATAAATATCAATGTAAACTCATATATGTTCTGAGTCAGTGCAAAGTGTAAATGAATACATGTACATGACTGACATTGCCAACATCTTGTCAGACAGGTTCATGCATATTTACTCCCCTCTCACTGACAAAAGGGCCCATTACCATACCTGGAGATTGTGAAAACCCAGAAATCACATATACAATGGTTAAACAGCTTTATCCAAACCTAAAAACATGGCGTCTATGGAATGACATGGTTTCCCTGGCTGTGTCATATGTGAACTCCAAAACAAACAGACCCTGCACCTGAACAGTCTGTTGAGACTCACCCTCTGTACAGGATATGAAACTGTTGAATGGGTTACAGCAACGTTTGGCACACTCCACAAGTGTCGGTGCACAACAGACCATGGGAACTATAGTCTTATAAGCCTAATAAGCCTGATCTGCAAGGCCATGGAGTTCATCTTTATGGAACTCATAAACAGAGCTATTGGGAGCCTACAAACACCCAACCCTACCCATTGTGGTTTGGTCAGGGGCAGATCATGGTTCCTAAACCTGCTAGACAGTTGTCAAGGCAGTCACCCAGGACATACATCAATGAAATGAGCTCCACAAGGCCTACATAGACCTTGAAAAGCCCTTTCCAACATCCCACACACATGTCATATCCACAAAATCAACAACCTGTGCATAAACACGTATGTCATCTGATAGATTGTCAACTGGGGCACAGATAGATCCCACAAGGTAAGAATTGTAGTCTCCTGTTCAAGCTGGTAACAACTGCTGTCCCCCATGGCTCAGTCCTGGGACCCATCCTGTCTGGTGTATACTTTTCAGAAATACAGTCAAACACACGAGGGCTATGTTTAGCAAAGTTTGTGGATGACTGCAAAAAAGTTGTCATAATCGATGTTTGGGACAACAGAGACATCCCTAAAAAGGGTCTCAGTCAGACAGATGTGGTGTCAAAATTATGGCCTCCAGCTACAGTCATACAAATACCACATAGGTGCCAACACCCTAAATATGGAGGTAATAATAAGGGATCTATGGACACATGTGGATAGTCATCTCTACTTCCAGAAACACATTCACAAAGTGGTTAGAAAATCATGCTGTGTGTGTTCCCACAAATTGCCAAGCTCTTTGCATGTAGGTCAAAGGAGGTTCCCTCTACTCATCAGTCATCAGACACATCAGAGAGTATCAAGGCACATTTGCGATGAATCTGACTAGGAACCTTCAGCAGCTGGAAAGACCACTGAAGTACTTCAACAAGAGGATTACTGGCCTCAAACAGTTGCCCCATGCAACAAGCCTGAATTTAACTCAGTCTGTACTCTGTTGCATACTGTTTACTCAGGCGATCTCTGCCCAACAGACAGGTCCATGTCCAATGCAGAACTGATGTACATGCGCTATCTGAAATAAACCCAAGCTCACTGTGCCACATGCTCTAGGGATATCATCATCACAACAATAAATAGAACATGTTGGAGGGATATATTACTGACTCACAGACTTCCCTTGCTTTGGAACAGGCTCCCAACCTACATTAAGCAGAGCCCCTAACTGACACTCTTCCAGAAGAGCCTTGATGAGTGTATGTGAAACTGAACTGTCACACCATGGATAACTTCATCAGCTCTACTACACAGGGGCCTAGGGAACTAACCCTATGTGTGGTGATAGCTGCACACTCTGGCCATACTAATATATGCCATCTGGCAGATGCCTATTACCTTGCTATGTACCTATATATATATGTAGGGGGAACACAGTATAATAAGCCAAAGATGGGTGGGCAGAGATGTGTGTAAGAGAGTGACCATGACAGGGAGCCATCCAGGACTGTCCCACCCAGCACACATCCCAGTGGCACAAAATACATGAGGTGCACATCTCACCCACTGTACATAACAGCCACCAGTATCTGTAAGCATTACGGTGTATGTGGTCCATGTGCCTGCTGTACAACATGACTGTACAATGACATACACATCTACTATCTGTAGACATGTACCTGTCACATAGGTTCATAGGTATGTAGTAGACTATCTTCACGAAGGCATATATTAGCCTAGGAAAGTTGTGCAGCTTTTACCACCCCATTGGGTAGTCTACCAAGCCCTAGTTCTAATAGTCAGTACCCTAAGCCCCTTTCTAGTGGGGCTGCTGATGTGATGCCTGGTGTGAACTGTCTGTTTTCCATCCACTCATCAAAGCTCCTATTGAAGAATGTCAGCGAGGGGCTCTGTCTGATGTACATTGGGACTCTGTTCCACAGTAAGGCAAGTGTCCGGGATGGTACTCTATCCCACCAGCATGTTGTATTCATTGTTGTGATGAGGTTCTTATCCCTGGAGTGTGTAGTGCAACTCAATTTTGTTATCCGTAGATAGAGCATGTTCAACAATTATGTGTTGGACATGGCTCTGTATGTTAGGCAGAGTGTGCCTCTGAGCAGGTGGTACGCAATGGAGAACAGATTTAGTTTTACCAGTTGTGTTGCATAACACAACTGTTTGAGGCCAGTAATCCTCTTGGTGAGGTACCTCTGTGGTCTCTACAGCTGCTGGATATGCCTAGTTGAGTACATCCAAAATGGTGCATTGTACTCAATGATGGGTCTGATGACTTAAGAGTATAGGGCCATCACTACCTCTTTTGATCCTGATGCAAACCCTTTGTTGATTAGGTGGGCCACATAGGATTTTCCAATCACTTTGGCAACATGGTTGTCAAAGGAAAGATGACTATCTACTTGTGTCCCCAGATCCCTTATTACCTTGTCAGTTTTAAGGGGGTAACACCTATGTGGTAGTTTGTGGGTACTTTGTTTTCATCAAAGGGGATTACTATGCATTCTTCCACACTGAGCTTGAGGCCATGATTCTGACACCACACATCTGTCTCATAGAGTCCCTTCTGGAGAATATTTGTGTCATCCAGGGAATCTACTATGGCAAACACTTTACAGTTCCCAGCAAACTTAGTCATCCACAACCCTCCTGTGTTGGCATGTACTTTTGAGAAGTCTATACCAAACAGGAGGGACCCCAGAACTGAACCCTGGGGGACACCAGTTGTTACCGGTGTAGAGTCTGACATGCAGCCAGCAACTCTTAATTTGTGGGATCCATCAGTGAGCCAGTTTGCAATCCATCTTGTGATGTATGGAGTCATGCCCAGGTTGGGGAGTTCATCTATGATACCTGACTGGGGAATGGTGTCAAAGGCCTTAGCGAGGTATAGGTAGGCTGTGAGGAGGTCATTTCAATCATCTGTAGCCTGGGTAACTCTCTCAAAGAAATCCACCCAGTTCAGGAGGCGTGATCTGCATTTGACAAAGCCAAACTGGGTGTGCTCAACTATGTGAAGGTTCCCAATGCCTTTATTGTTGACTTCCATTATGATTCGCTCCATTGCCTTGCAGATCAGACTTGCCATGTTCATAGAGCATGAATGCCAAGGATTTTTTGTGCCCCCACACCTGTGGAGTGGGAAGAACATTGCTGTGCAACATTCTATGGGTACATACCCTGTAGAGAGCATGTAGAGAGAGGTGTAAGTATCCTTGATGAATATGGATACATCCCCACCCTATGTGCTATGATCCAGGTTCTGATGCTGGAAGGTATGGAATGAGTAGTATCCTGGTAGTGCTGGTGTGCGCTTTGGAGCCTTGAACTAGGTCTCTGTTACTGCACAGATATCAATATTCTCCATACTGAGAAGGGCCTCGAGTGTGTGCATCTGGAGGCTGAGACTTCTGGCAATGAGTAGCATTTATCTCACTTTGTGGTTATTTGTGTTGGTTATGGTAATAGTTATGACAAGTAGTTACTTTTAGGAAAATAGATTTTGTCAATAGACTTTAAATATAACCTTTAAAGTTTCCTTATACATATAATACACTTTAAATGAAAATGGATATATCAGTATGGTTTCCTGTTCTACCTTTTATGGGCAATATTTCCTATCTAGTTAATAAGCTGTCTTAATGATTTGACTCAATTGCCTGATTGACTGTTTGTTAACATTTTGATGGTTTCCTGCTCTACCTTTTATGGGCAGTATTTCCTATCTAGCTAATAAGCTGACTCAATGATTTGACCTAAACTGCTTGATTGATTGTTTGTTAATATTTTGACTTTTTGTATATAAGGAATGTTTTAAGTTTTAAATTTTGTAACCTGATGAAGTGCACGACTACTGTGCGTGAAAGCGCTTGTTTTTACTCAATTAAATAAGAATTGTTTGATTTTAAGCATTGTGGTGGTTCCAGTGTTTTCCAACTGTTACCTTTGTTCTTTTCCACTGAGAACCTTTGGATGGTCGTACTGGGTTTGGTGCTAATAGTGTTATTTCTTATTATTGTGTTCCTGGTCGATCAACACACCATGGAGATGCCGAACATAGAACTGGACTACAATCCGTTGACCACAGGGAGAGCTGAAAACTGGAATGATATCTTTTACAAACAGGAGAATTCCTTATTGAACTTTGCTGCTCAAGGAACTGCTCCATCTACTGAAATATCAGAAACGGATAATCTGCAAGAATTTTATGGGCAACTTAGAACTTTAGAGAATAATCTCTATAAATTACATCGATTGATTTGGCAGAGGAAACATCTTGAGGCATGCCTCCACTTTAAGGTAATTCCACGAGGCATGCGCGTCCTCTGCATGCCGAGCTACGGGGATGCACATCCAGAACTGCTACGAAGATGGCAGTTGCTAAACATTGAGCTTGGCAACAAACACATTCGTCTATTGATTGATTATTTTAAACCCATAGAAGAAGAACTCATCGGCAAAGTGGAAGGTGAGCACAAAACCTTAACTTCGTTGTTTAAAAGTGATTTTTGTATGCTGAGACTTAATAATATGCTGAGGCAACTTATGCTTTACAGCAACAAGTTAGAGCAAGTAAAATTAAAGAAACTTAAAAGAGACTGTGATGATTTCCAACTCGGCCGCATTTTTATGTGGCCAAGAGTAAATACTGTGGCTTCCATGGAAGATAATTATGAGCGGACAATTGACACTCAGCTTAGCACACCCAGTACAACCAAGCAGACTGACAAATTGGTTGATACAGCTTCTAGCAATGATCTTAGTCCCACAAATACGGCAGGGGCTATTACTTTATCTACCTCCACTATTCCTTGCAATCAGGAAGGTCTAAAAGATGTAATATCTGCGGGAGCTAGACCAAAGGACAATGGACAGGCTGTGAACCTAATTCCGGGGGCAGTGACTACTTTAAATTTTCCTCTACCCTACAGGGTTCGGACACAGGAGCGCTCAACCAGCAGAGGAAGAGGGAAGCGCAAACTATCGGGCGAGATTCGCGAACCAAGGAGAAAGAGGAACTAAATACTTTATTTTTTAACTTATCGTCAAAAACTTTTTCGGACATTGAATGTTCTGTTTTAAATAGGGGCCTCTCCTTCATACCCTCCCAAGGCAGTAGTTTATCTGATACATTGATTATGTTACGAAAATTTGCTAGGAAGGTAGCTTTAAAATGTTTGTTTAAGGACTCTAGTGAAGAAACTGTAAATTGCAAAAATACTATGAATAAGAGAAAAAGTACTTTTATACCACATTTACCAAGTCAAGTTGACTGCTTTTTAAGAGCATGTGAGCATGATATGTACCTTTATTATAAGGGGAAAGCACATAAGAATTTATTTGTGAATATGGATGGTGCACAGAAGCAAGCACTGGAGTCGTTGAGAAATGATGTTAATTTAGTGTTCAGACCTGCCGATAAAGGGGGGGGATTTGTAGCTATGGATGCTGTTTTCTATCATGATTTAATGATGGAGATGTTAAATGATGACTTAGCCTATATGGAACTAGACAAAATTAAGGTAAACTCTATAATAAGAAATGTCCATGATACATTATACGACCTTTTAATGACGAGATGTATTGACAAAACTTTATATGACTATCTGATGATAGAAGCTCCTTTAATCCCCCTTATTAAAGGCCTTCCCAAATTACATAAAGGGACTTTTCCTCCACCCTTACGACCCATTGTATCGGGGAGGCTGTGGGTCACTGAACATGCATCCCACTATGTACAGTCCAAACTGGGCCCCCTGATAGGTTCCATTCCTACCATATTAAAGAATTCATTTGATTTACTAGATGATCTGAAGAGCACGGCTTTACTGGATAATTTGAGGTCTGACACCCTGATGGTTGTTTTGGATATAAAAAATCTATTCACCAGTATTCCCAATGAATTTGGGATAGATGCAGTTAGGGATTGCTTGGTTGAAATGAGTGGACTAGACAATACGGAGCAACTGACTATTTGTAGTCTTTTAGATCTTATCTTGAATAATAACGTCTTCTTGTTTCAAGATAGGATGTATAGGCAAACATGGGGGGTGGCCATGGGCACCCCCTGTGCCAATGCCTATGCCAATTTGGCGGTCTACATATGGGAAAAGACGTTTATTTTAATGACGTAAAATTTAGAGCTAACGTCATTTTATACAGGCGTTTTGTTGTGATATCCTCCTTTTTTGGAATGGAGGTATCGAATTATTGAATGAGTTTATAGAATATATGAACTCAACCACATCTTTTCTGAGCTTTACCTATGAGCACTCCTTTATGGAAGTCAATTATCTTGACATTACTATTTATAAAAATGCACTATGTGAGATTACCACCTCTTTATTCAGGAAACCATGTTGGAGGAATGGCATACTCCATTATGGGAGTATGCATCCCAGACATATATTCCCCAACGTTGTTAGAAATCAACTGACAAGAATAGAGAGACTTTGTGATATCAATGGTATTAAAGAATGTCTCTTGGACTTTCAAGTTAGATGCTTTCTGGATAGGGGTTATCCCCCTGAGTTGGTATTTAGTTTTAGACATGAAACTAACCTGAATGGGGAAAGGCCTCAAAAAAGTGGGACTCTAAGTAGATATGCAGGACTTATTACTAGGCCTAAAATTAAAAGTCAAGTTTATTTTGATATCAAATATACGAATGACATTAAATATATTAGGGACATTATCCTTAGTAACTGGAAGTTACTCACTATGGATGGTGAACTGTTGAGAATTGTAGGGGAGAGACCTAATTTTAGATATAATAACTGCTTTAATTTAAAGAGATTATTATGTAGAGAGAATACTAAGATTGAACCAGTAGACATTAGAGCAAGATTTAAGCAGGGAACCTTCCCTTGTAGGAAATGCTCTACCTGTAAATTTATTTCAACTGAGCGGAAGTTTGAACATGCTGAGCTAGGCTTATTATTTGAATCCAACTTATATGCAACATGTGATACAACAAATGTTGTATATTTAGCTGATTGTGATAGTTGCGAGGCATATTATGTGGGAATGACCACACGTAGACTCAAAGATCGAGTCTATAATCATATCTATGATATAAGAAAAGCTAATATTAATAATGCCTTGGCTAAACACTGCCAATTATATCCGAATCATGGATTCAGATTTAGGGTACTACAGATACAGCATTTGAATAGAAGAGAGGGAGATTCCCCAGGAGCCCTTGAATTAAGTGAGCTGAAATGGATCCTTAAACTTAGAGCTCATAAGGCACCAGGGCTAAATTCAGCCATTAATATTAGGCCTGCATTGCTATAATTTATTGGTTTCTCTTTTATTTTATCTCTTTTTCTACTCATTCTTTTATATCCCCTTTTTCATTTGTTTTTCCCTTGCACACCTTTCTTTTTGTTTCTTTTCTATCCTCTTTCCCTTATCCTTATTCCCCTTCCCCTCTCCCCCCTCCCCCCCATTCCCTTCTAACCACACCTCTACCTTCCCCTTCACTGTTTTTTCCTTCCCCTCCTTCCCCGCCCCCTCCCTCCCCCTCCCCCCTTTGTTGTTCTCTTTTTTGCCTGTTGGCATTATTATATCATTTTTTCTTTTAACTTCTGTTCTTTTTTCCACATATTATTTTATTTTTCTTCCCTTCTCTTTTCTGTCTTTCACTGTTTTTTTCCTTTTTTCTTCTACTTGCCTATCTGCTTTGTAAATGGTTGTTAGATTTCCTTATACATATCTAGTAGAAGATTCATTGTTGACATATGTAGCATTCATCTTGCTTTAATGTTATTAGTTTATAATAGTTATGACAAGTAGTTACTTTTAGGAAAATAGATTTTGTCAATAGACTTTAAATATAACCTTTAAAGTTTCCTTATACATATAATACACTTTAAATGAAAATGGATATATCAGTATGGTTTCCTGTTCTACCTTTTATGGGCAATATTTCCTATCTAGTTAATAAGCTGTCTTAATGATTTGACTCAATTGCCTGATTGACTGTTTGTTAACATTTTGATGGTTTCCTGCTCTACCTTTTATGGGCAGTATTTCCTATCTAGCTAATAAGCTGACTCAATGATTTGACCTAAACTGCTTGATTGATTGTTTGTTAATATTTTGACTTTTTGTATATAAGGAATGTTTTAAGTTTTAAATTTTGTAACCTGATGAAGCGCACGATTACTGTGCGTGAAAGCGCTTGTTTTTACTCAATTAAATAAGAATTGTTTGATTTTAAGCATTGTGGTGGTTCCAGTGTTTTCCAACTGTTATTTGTGTTGGTTACGAGGTTTGGTTAGTCCTGAGTGACCGGTGTTCCACACCTGAAGTCAACACCTCATTGGTCCAATCTGACCATAAGCTAATTACCCTACATATCCACATTCTGTCCCCACCCCCCATTAAGGAAACCATGTTAAAAATATCTCCAAAGACAACTTCATGATTCTTAAGACAGAAGTGGTGAACTTCAGGACACCCATGCAGATGGACAATATAGTTCCAACTACTGAATCCTACATAATTGCACTTTATAAGCACTTACACAAGTGCATGGATTATGCTATCCCAAACAGAACCAAGACGTTATCCTCCAAGAAAAGGAAGCCAATCTGGTGGTCCCCTGCCATAAACAAACTGCACAACAGAAGGAAGAAACTGTTGCAAAAGAGGGTAAAACCCATGAGTGGAGGAGCTCCCTGGTCAGCCTCAGTAAAAAGCTGCAGTCCCTGATAAAATCCTCCAAAGCTAGTTATGAAAAAAAATCACCACTGATTCTAAAGACAACCACAAAGCATTCTATAGCTATGTCAAGAATCACAATGGCAACACTCAGATCTGCTCTGAGTTACAGCACAATGGCACTAAATATACAGACCCAACTGATATTGGCAACATCCTGGCAGATAGGATCAGTCCTAACTTTACCCCCCTCTCACCCATGAAAGACCCCATCTCTATACTGGAAGAATGCAAAGTTGCTGTCATCACGGCTGCACAAGTGAAAACCACTCCCCAAAGCCAGAAACACATCATCCATGGGACCAGATAACATCCCAGGCTGCGTTCTACATAAACTACAGAACGGACTGACGCCACACCTAAGTACCATGTTCAATCATAGCCTCACCTCTGGCTTTGTGCCTGCTGAATGGCGCATAGAGACAGTTATCCCACTACACAAGGGGGGAGCCACCACGGACCCTGGGAACTAACGCCCCAATAGCCTGATGAGCCTGGTTTGCAAGGCCATGGAACGTATCATCATGGAACTTATAAACAAAGACATTGACAATCTCCAAACTCTGGACCACAACCATTTCGGGTTTGTAAAAGGCAGATCATGTCTCCAAAACCTGATAAAGTTCTTTGAAGCAGTCACCAAAGCCATAGACAAGGGTAAGGTGGTTCACACAGCCTATCTAGATCTTGCCAAGGCTTTCAACACCATCCCCCACTAAGGAATTATAGATAAACTCACTAAACTATGTATAAATCCCTATGTCCCAAGATGGGTTGCCAACTGGCTCACTGACAGAATGCACACTGTGAAAGTAGCAGACTCCAAATCTGACTTCAGACCAGTGACAAGTGGAGTACCACAGGGTTCAGTCCTGTGTCCTGTCCTGTTTGGTATCTACTTCCCTGAAGTACAGGCTAACACAGAAGGTCTTTGGCTAATGAAGTTCCCAGATGACTGCAAACTAGGAGCCATAATCAAAACTACTAACGATGTGAACATCCTACCAAAGGGCCTCACTGAGACAGATGCCTAGTGTCAAAGCCATGGCCTCAAGCTCAATGCCAAAAAGTGCATTGTCATCCCCTTTGGTAAAAACTCTGTACCCATGAACAATAACATAGACGGTAGTATAATTAACACTGAAAGTGTGATAAGAGACCTTGGGACACAGGTGATCAGTAGACTCTCCTTTGATAATCACATCACCACAGTAGTCAGGAAGTCCTTCTACGTGGCACACCTCATCATAAAAGAGTTCTCATGCAGAAAAAAAGAGGTCAATGTTTCCCTCTACTCATCACTCATTAGATCCATTATAGAGTACAACGCCCCTTTTGGTATGTACCTCACAAGACATCTACAACAACTGGAAAGCCCGCAGAAATACCTCACAAAGAGGATTAGTGGCCTCAAATACATGCCCTGCACAGACCGTCTTAAAACACTCCAGCTTTACTCTGTCGCATATCGCCTACTCAGAGGTGATCTCTGCCTAACATACAAAGCTATGTCAAACACAGAGCTGTTGGACATGCTCCACTTAAAGAAATCCCAATCTCTCCAAGCTTCGGCCCCAAAACTCGAACCGAAATACAAAAGGAGGGGGTGTATCCATTTTCATAAAGGATACCCACACCTCCAGGTTAGTGGCACAGCACAATGGCTCGGAGACCATCCAAGTGCAACTAACAGTGGGCAAAGCTGCTTATCAGATCGTAGCCTGCTACAGATCACCTACCTTGTCTCAAGACCCTAACTCAGCATTCCTGAGAACACTGGAAAATATAAAGGTCCTACCAAACACCATCATATTAGGAGATTTCAACTACCCAAACATTGACTGGGAGAATTACTCAAGTACAAACTCCTTTGCCCAATGCTTCCTAGAGTTTATAAACTCAAATGCCCTGGAACAGCTGGTCACCATGCTCACTAGAGGTGACAACATACTGGACCTGATCATCACCAACATGGGGGATCAGTGTTCCACACCAGAGGTTAACTCCTTGCTGGTAAGATCAGATCATAAAGTAATCACACTGGACATCCACATCCCGACCCCACCCCCAGTCAAGGAAACCACTGTGAAAAACTTTTCAAAAGCAAACTTCACACTTCTCAAGACCGAAGTGGAAAGTTTCAAATCCCCCTTGCTACAGGATAATGCTATCCAATCTGCAGAATCCTTTACAAGTGCATTATATGAGCATCTACAGGGATGCATGGATTGAGCCATCCTGAGTAAAACCAAGACTCACTCCTTCAAAAAGAGGAAACCAGTCTGGTGGTCCTTGGCCATAAATAAGCTATACAACAGGAGGAGGAAACTACTACATGATAGAGCAAAGTTCCAAAAAGGAAAGGCATCACTGATCATTATTAGTAAGAAATTACGATCGCTCATAAAATCATCCAAGGCCAGTTTCTAAAGAAAAATTGCCAAGGAATCTAAAGATAACCACAAAGCCTTCTTTAGCTATATCAAACATTTAGGTGGCAACTCTCAGATATGCTTTGAGCTACTGCAAAATGGCAAAAAATACACTAAACCAACTGACATTCCCAACATCCTGGGGAAAAGTTTAGTGCAAACTTCACCCACCCACACCCCCAAAAGGGCCTGTGTCCATCCCAGAAGAATGCAGAGTCCCAGACATCACGGACATGCAGGTAAAAACAGCCCACTCCAAAGCTAAGAACACAGCATCAATGGGACCAGATGGTGTCCCAGGCTGCATCTTACATGAGCTCCAAAAGGAACTAAACCCTCACCTAAATTCACTGTTCAGAGACAGCCTTACCACAGGCTATGTACCCAAAGAATGGCATACAGAAACAGTCATCCCGCTCCACAAAGGTGGTGCCACAACAGAACCTGGGAACTATCGCCCTATAAGCCTGACCACCTGGTCTGCAAAGCTATGGAGCGAATTATTATGGAACTCATAAACAGAGACATTGGGAAGCTCCAGACACTGGACCCTACCCAATTCGACTTTGTTAAAGGCATATCCTGCCTCCTAAACCTAGTTGACTTCTTTGAAACAGTTACCAAGGTCATAGATGAAGGGAAGGTAGTCCACACAGCCTACCTGGACCTCACTAAGGCCTTCAACACCATTCCCCACTCTGGCATCATAGACAAGCTTACCAGCTTGAACATTAACCCCTATGTCATGAGATGGGTGGCCAACTGGCTCACGGATAAAACACACATGGTCAGAGTTGCGGGTGCCATGTCCGACTCTAAACCAGTCATAAGTGGCATCACACAGGTCTTGGTCCTGGGACCCCTCCTGCTCAGTATATACTTCTCTGAGGTACAGGCAAGCATGGGAGGACTATGGCTGACCAAGTTCACAGATGACTGCAAACTGGGGGCCATAATCGACTCTGGCTGACACAGACAGCCTCCAGAAGGGTCTTACAGAGACAGATACCTGGTGTCAAAACCATGGCCTCAAGCTGAATGCCAAAAAATGCATAATCATCCCCTTTGGAAAACACAAAGTGCCCACGAATTACCACATAGGTGGTAATCCACTAGGTACAGAAAATGTAATTAGGGACCTGGGGACCCAGGTAGACAGTAACCTCTCTTTTGATAATCACATTGCCAAAGTGGTTACATATTCCGTCTATGTAGCCCACCTAATCACAAAAGGGTTCACCTCTAGATCTAGAGAGGTCACTGTGCCCCTCTACTCATCACTCATTAGGCCCATAATAGAGTACAATGCCCCATTTGGTATGTACCTTAATTGGCACATGCAACAGCTGGTAAGACCACAGAAGTACCTCACCAAGAGGATCATGGGCCTCAAAGAGATGCCCTATGCAGCTCGACTAAAGAAACTCCAGCTCTACTTGGTTGCTTACTGCCTGCTCAGAGGTGGATCTATGCCTGATGTATAAGGCCATGTCCAACCCAGAATTAATGGATATGCTCCACCTCAAGAAAAACAAATCTCTTAGAGCCACACACTCCAGTGAATTAAACCTCAGCAAAGCAATAAACAGGATGTGCTGGAGGGATAGATTCCTGTCCCAGAGACTTCCCTCGCTCTGGAACAGAATCCCAGTTGATGTTAGGTACAGCCCCTCGCAGACTCTCTTCAAGAGGAATCCTGACGAGTGGATGGGAAATTGTAAATTTACCCCTGGGATCACTTCAGTGGCCCTGCTAGACAGAGGCCCAGGAAACTAATTTAAAAGGGAGGCAAAAGCCAACACATTCTGGCTAGGCTTATAAATGCCCTTGGGCAGATAGCCTAGTACCTACCTATGAACCTACATGCTCTAGGGTCCTAAACCTTGTCACCACAATAAACAGAACATGCTGGAGGGATAGATTCTGGTCCCAGAGACTTCACATACTCCAGAATAAACTACTTATCTATATCAAACAAAGCTCCTCATTAGCACTCTTCAAGAAAAATCTTGATGATTGGATGGGAAATAGGAAATTCACCCTGGGAATCACTTCTGTGTCTCTGCTCGACAGTAGCACAGGAAAATAAATTTCTTGGGTGGCAAAAGCCAGGGTACCTTTTTGGCTGGGCTTGTATAGGCCACAGGGCCGATAACCTAGTACCCACCTATGAACCTTTGAGCCTTGCCTAAAAGAGGTAATATGGGGACAGCAGGAGCCTTGGCCTGCATTCAGAAGCATAGGGGCGACAGATGCAAACCATCTGTAGAGAAGCAACAAGGCTTGTCTATCATGTCATCACAGGCAGACAGAGACTGGATCCCCTTTGAATGACACCAGAAGCTCAGTCAATTGTTGAAGTTTATCATCTTTCTGTTATATTGCAGTATCATGTAGGTGAAGGTAAAATGCTACTCAGGGTTTGACCCTGTGTGTGCCAGCAAGTGGTGCATCAACCCATATATGATATGGTCATGGCCTATGCATACAATACACTCACAATACACCTAGTATGATAAGCCTGCTGAGGTTAGCAAATGTGAAAAAAACCTTTGTGCAGACTGTCAGCAAGTAATGTCTGTATTGCACCCTGTAACTCCATATTGCTTGCTGAAATGTAAAGATGTACTTAGCTTGCCTTAAGAACATAGCACTTGCCAACTGTGTGTGTGTGTGTGTGTGTGTGGGTTTCTGTCTCTCCCTGGGGAGGAGCAACCGTTTTGGAGACTACTCACACACTTTAAAAGTGGTATACTCATCTTTGTCAAGTCTGATGATGTCACCAACCTACAAATATACCTGTAGAAAGGTGAAATCCTAGTAATGTGTATACCGCGTTGTGTAAATGCGTACTGCTGTAGTATCATAATGTAGTTATGCAGGGGTTTGAATCCTGCACTTGCCAACTGTGCGTGTGTGTGTGTGTGTGTCTCCCTGGGGAGGAGCAACCTTTTTGGAGACTACTCACACCCCTTAAAAGTGGTATATTCATCTTTGTCAAGTCTCATGATGTCACCATCCTACAAATACACCTATGGAAGGGTGAAATCCCAGTAATGTGTATAACGCGTTGTGTAAATGCGTACTGCTGTAGTATCATAATGTAGTTAAATAGGGGTTTGAATCCTGCACTTGCCAACTGTGTGTGTGTGTGTGTGTGTCTCCCTGGGGGGGGGCAACTTTTTTTGGAGACTACTCACACCCCTTAAAAGTGGTATACTCATCTTTGTCAAGTCTCATGATGTCACCATCCTACAAATATACCTGTGGAAAGGTGAAATTCCAGTAATGTGTATAACGCGTCGTGTAAATGCATACTGCTATAGTATCATAATGTAATTAGGTAGGGGTTTGAATCCTGCACTTGCCAACTGTGCATGTGAGTGTGTCTCCCTGGGGAGGAACAACCTTTTTGGAGACTACTCACACCCCCTAAAAGTGGTATACTCATCTTTGTCAAGTCTCCTGATGTCACCATCCTACAAATATACCTTAGGAAAGGTGAAATCCCATTGTGTGTAGCACGTAGTGTAAATGTGTACTGCTACAGTATCATAATATAGTTAGGTAGGGGTTTGAATCCTGCACTTGCCAACTGTGTGTGTGTGTGTGTGTCTCCCTGGGGAGGAGCAACCTTTTTGGAGACTACTCACACCCCTCAAAAGTGGTATACTCATCTTTGTCAGGTCTCATGATGTCACCAACCTACAAATATACCTGTGGAAAAGTGAAATCCCAGTAATGTGTATAGCGCATCGTGTAAATGCATGTTGCTGTAGTATCATAATGTAGTTAGGAAAGAGTTTGAATCTCGCACTTGCCGACTGTGTGTGTGTCTGTGCTCCAGGTGTGTGACACCGTTGGTCAATGTGGTGTGGGTTTTGATTTTTCTAGTGTATGACATATCACAATGACAACTGTATGTGCATTACACATGTAAGGTAGCTGTGGGGCAAATCCATATACATACATGTGACCTCAAGTATTTCTTAGGTGGGTACTCTGCTTTCTCCATGAACACATGCGTTATCTGTGCCAGAGCATGCTGGCGCTTTCCAGACCTTAGGTCACTTCTGTATGCTTGTGACAAGCTTAGCCACTGCAGTGATCCCTGGGCTATGTCTTCTGTTTCACATCCACTCACCACGGTTTCTATTGAAGAGTGTGAGTGAGGATTTCTGCTTGAGGTATATTTGAAACCTGTTCCAAAGCAAGCAAAGTCTGGCAAAGATGACTAATCATTATAGGTGTGCAACAACCTCTGTGGATCTGCATGCAAATCCTTTATTGCTTATGTGCTCCACAGAGGGATTTCCAAAACCCTTTGGTAATATGATCATCAAAGGAGAGATGACTTAACACATGGCTCTATGTATACATTAGTACCTGTTCCACATTTTGGGGGCTACTACCTATGTGGTACTCTGGGGATACTTTGTTTTCTAAAAGTGGATAACTATGCATTCTTAGGCTTATAGCTTTACAGCATGAGTTTGACACCAGGTATCTGTCTGTATGATGCCCTTTTGGAGGATGTGTGTCATCTGGAGAATAAAGTATAGCCCACAGTATGCATTGTCATCAAACGTGGGCAGACATATCCTTACTGTGTTTGCTTGTACCCAAGAAAGCTATATGCCAAACAGGAGTGGTCCCAGGACTGAGTGCAGGTGAATACCACTTGTTACTGGCATAGAATAATACATGGAGGCTGAAAATGTTACTGTGTGTCCTACATCTGTGTGTCAGTTGTCAAGCCATCATCTAACAATTGTTTATGGTCAGTCTGTTGAGGTTATGTAAAATACCTGTATGTGGGATGGGTCTGAATTGCTAGTGAGCTATAGCTTGGCTGTGTTGACCTCCCCTCCCTCACCTATAGCCTTGTTGACTGGCTTGACGTCTACTAAGTGCAGGAGCCATGATCTGGCCTTTAGAGAACCTAAGCTCCCTGCCCCAATTTAAAACATCCCTAAAGATCCATCTAAACAGTGATTGGCTATGTCCATGTCTTAACCCAGACTAACCAAAAAATAACAGATAGATAAGAAAATACATAGTTATGTCCATGTCTCCACCTCCTAGACTAACCAAAAACAAAAAGTATATACATATATTTTTTATGACAAACGTAAGATAAACTTAGCTCACAGAGGTGAAATACCCATTAATAACCTTCCCCATCCCAAAGAGTATACACTTCTCTACAAACCTTAGAATGCTATTATCAGGAATATAGCTTGATTCCTACCCATTCTGAGCCTACACTCTTCTCCCCCTCTATATTATATTCACCAAAACTTTCCTTCTTATCTAACCACCTTTTATCTTAACTAGCATTCTTACATTCAACCTTGAAATACATGTCTTTCTCTCTTACACACTTCTAACATGTATAATGTTATCTCTATAGAACTATCATAAACCAACAATGTTTGCTTCAGTTACATGGAACCTTGACTATAAATTCTTAGCGATTTCTTAAATGTGTTGATTTCTATGTAACTACATACTTAAGTGTCAATTATTTTCAATGTGGAGCTTTTCTCCCCGGGCCTCCGCTGAAAATGGACTTGTCTCCAGTCGGACTATCCCGGTTAACAAATGTAAAATAAATAAATAAAATAAATAAGTGGGTATGGTGCAGTGTTTGCAGGTTCATAATGTCTCTGTTAATGAGTTCCATAATGCTGTGCTCCATAGCCTTCCAGATAACATTGGTCTGGCTTATAGGGTGAGAGTTTTCAGGACCTGTTGTAGTTCTACCTTTAATCAATTTATGTTAACATTTGCACTGGGTGTGACGAGGGTGGACAGGTTTAAGAATAAGTATATTAGAGGGTCAAGCCAGGTTTGAAGGTTAGTAGACCATGCCAGAGAGGCAGAATTAAGTTGGTTTGTACATGTGCTGAGGAGGGATGCAGAGTATACTGTGAAATAGATGCTAAGGATGAAGCCGCCAGGTAACAGGAAAAGAGGAATGCCTAAGATGAGGTTTATGGCTGTGGTGAGAGAGGACATGCAGGTGGATGGTGTGATAGCGCAAGATGCAGAGTCCAGGAAGAAATTATGTACTGTGGCGACCCTTAATGGGAACATCCGAAAGGAGAAGACGACGTAGCTCAACCCTTGTTGGCTGTAAACACCATTACCGTGTGTCATTTCACAAGTATGTAACCTGTATAGAGGCTGCATCTGGACAGAGTGTTTAGGTGAGTGGTGACTTCATATGTCAGCTTGTGTATGACACAGCCAGGGACACTGTCCAGTACCATTGCCACTGTGGTGTGTACTTTGTTAAAGTGATGTTTTAACTAGAGTGTCTGTGAATCATCAGGTTTTACATTTTTCAGGTCTGGAAATATGGCCCTTGTGTAATGACATGGTGGTGAAATCCACATTCAAACTGTCTGACAAGGAATTGGTAATGTCAGTCAGATAAGTGTACTTTGTGACCCGATCAGAGATTTTCCCTATAGATTATGAGCACTGAAGACAGCTTTAGTGTTGTCTTTGGAATACTTGCCATTTTGTATTTTGAAGCTTGCCTTGTATGTTTATTGAGGGATTGTATTTTCACAATGATACTGACCAGAGAGGTTATCCCTTCTTGGTATGTAACTCTTTTGGTACAACTTCACACCTTCTATTATATATTTAGTGTAACAGCAGAAAGGCTGATATGCCTCTGTGTTTCTGCCTCTGCCAGACCTCTCAAACACTCAGGTACATATTTGAACAGACTCAGGGAAAAGTAGAGAAAAAGTCAGAGACACCTTTAAAATATTAGTGCCATTAAGTTGAGACTTTGACAGAATCAGAGCATATGGATTAATACGCCTTTTCTGAAGTAAAAGAAGTGTAACTCTTAATTATTGTCATTACTCATTACGTGTGATTCACCACCTTTCTGGCCAAAGTCAGTAATTTTCAGAGGGATTCAGAGGGACAGAGCTAAATTTTGTTTCAAAATCAGGGACATCCCTGAAAATTAGGGACAGTTGGGAGGTATGGCCTCTGCCCTAAACAGATATGCCAGTGTTTGTCCTGCTATGATACTGTGTGGGGGTTGTAAAGTGATGGTGTAACATTATTTCCTGCTAGAATGGCTGCTTCTTTTATCACAGTCATGTAATATAATCTCACAACAACTGTTGGTAAAGATCCACAGAACAGGTTGTGTGGTATGGCATTCCTATTTTTCCTTTACATTCACTCATTCTGATGCATGATATATTTATTTCAGCACCAACTTGTTGTATATCTACCGTGGCTTAGTGGTACTTCATGCAGTGCAGGGTGTACAAGGTCCGCGGTTCGAGACTGACAGAGGTGTTTTATTTTGCTGCTGAGCAGAACAAGGGCCCTCACATACAGAGTGACTAAGGCACTTTTAAGCAGTTGTAAGTGGGTTTTCATGGGTTTGTGCAATGCTTAGCTAAGCGCAAATAAGCGCACACTCGTGCAAACCCACTAACTACTGCTTAATAGTGCTTACTCCCGCTAACCCCCGAGCTCATTTCTTTGAAAGGAAAGAAAAATGGGGAGATAGGAAAGTGGTGCAAAAGGGGCACAAAGAGGGAATGACAGTAGGGAAAATAGCTCGGGATGTGCAGGATGGGTGTAGGGAAGGTCCATAGCTGCCCATTTCTTTAATAGCAACAGCTGTGCATATGGAATAAATTTGGAGGTACATATGAAACCTTCAACCCCTGAGAGAGGGGTGAGGACAACAAAATATGTTGTAATGCCAATTAAATTACATTTCATTTGTCCAGGGGACATGTGTGCAAAATGGTCAGCTATGTATGGGGTGTAATTTTTTTTTTGGGAGCAGATTGCCCTTTTTTTCAGGTGAGAGTGGAATGTGAGGTAGGGGAAGTAGGTATATTTGGGAAGGTAGTTGGGGAGGTAAACAGACAAGACAAACAAGACGCATACAGGGACGGAATATGACACGTGGTGGGTGAACACCATTGATAGGGAGGGATGTTTGGAAATCGCAAGCCCATGAGCCCACAGATGGCAACAGTGGAACTGAGATCCCCACCCATGGGCAGCCACCACTGCACCTTCACAGCCCAGAGGGTGGCTCTGCTGGGGGCTGTATAGGAGGGGCAGACTGACCCAGGAGTTGCTCCACTCGTGCCTCAAGCTGGCATGGAGGTTCTGCAACAGAATGCTCGATCTCTCTACACACCACAGCCCGGACCGTTCGAAGGGTGATAGGTGGCCCTCCTCCACCCACGCTTGCATGGGGGGCCGAGTACCATCCCCTGCAGCACTTCCACCCAAAGGTGGCACATGGCCAATGGAGGAGGAGGTCCCAGGCTGGGCACCGTATCTGCTGGTGCCAGGTGCCATGGCCAGCTGAGGTGGGACAGGTGGGTCCGCTGGGACCGGCCTTCCCATACGAACTATGTTTTGGAGAATTTAATAAAGATATGGGTTAGTAACACTCAACAGCATTCCCAGTTAGTTATAACAGCATACAGAAGTATTCCCATTAACCCAACACACCAGAGTTTCAACAGTTGAAAAGCAAGCATAACACATGCATATATAGAACAATAGTGGACATTACAACAGCATGCAGGTTTAAATGATGGCAACAGACCACCAATATTGTGGTATTTGAACAGGGCACATGCATAGAAATAAATGCAAATATTTATAAACCAATAGGACATATGTCCCAACAAATGTTTTGAGATTAGTCATACCCATTGAGGTGTAGAATTGAATTTTTTATGCACATACAGTAGGGTGGTAAAAGATAGCTCAATTAACAACTTATATATCCTTCTAGTTTACACTACATTCATATTAACTGCAATTATATGTCCCTTACATGAATGATTACACTACCCAATGTCCTTCTATTGTGCAACTGGATTTTGCTAGATCATTATATACATGGGCTGTATCTGACATACAAACTGTCCAGGATGCAGATGTTACTGCTACATATTTTGAGAGTTGCTCACACACACTACTGCTGAGATGGTACACTGACAGCTCTACTTTCATATAATTATCTAGATATGTTCAGGTGAAATTATCAGTTATATGTTAACAGCTCTCTAAATTTCTGGCAGCACACTGATATTTCTGGGGAACACAATACCAAGCTACTCATGTGCCAGATTAACCTGTACATGCTGGGCATGAACCAACAGTTGAGGGCTGTAAATATGCATAAAAGCTACTGACTCTCCCTTCATCCACTTTATATGGGCCTACCCAAGTGTGGGTCAACACTGCTTAATACAACAGTACTATTTCTAAAATGCAACAGTACAACAACATATCAAAGAAAATCACACAGACGCACTCCAGGAATTACACCTTTATTAAAGAATTATTACACCTTTATTTATTGGGTTACAACACTTTTTTGAAGGCTCTCACATTTATTTATATAACAGTACATGCAGAATAATTATTAAAGAATTATTATACCTTTATTTATTGTGTTAAAACACCTTTTTGAAGTCTCTCTCATTTATTTTATATAACAGTACATGCAGAATGGTTACTAACCTGCCTGGTGACATAGTCTTTGCAGCCTATCTTCATGGGCTTGCTGATTCATAGCCCGGACACCTGCAGCTGTGAAGTAAATGCAGTGATATTGAGACATACCTATCCATAGTATAGACAAGCATAGCAATTCTTAACTACTTAATACAATGGCTACTTACTCAGTACTGGGGCATTTGCCATCCCACGGGCCTCCTGAATCCACTGGTCCATTTGATCCTCCTTACGTCGCTTCAGGTCAGAGTAATGGTGCCTGACTTGCTCACCATCTGAGGAACGCCAGTGGCACTGGTGAGATCACGAGCTAGACAGTACTAGGCCTCCATTTTGTAATGGGTGCCCTGGTATTGGCCCCGCAGGAGTCTTTCCTCATGATTGTGGACAAGGAGCCAAACCATTACTTTGGTCTCCTCAATGCCCCAACGTTGCGCTCGAATTCGAGTGCCTTCTCCAACAACAGCCATGCTGACTGCAGAAGGGAGCTACAACCAGTTATGGCAAGTATTCCCGCCTGTAGAGCTTAAATATGTCTCATTTCCTGCACTTATTTGTGATTGGCCAGTTTTGAAAAACTCAGCTGTAGGTACACTTGCTTAGCTGATGTTAGCAATGTTTAATATTCCTTTGATAGATATGTGTCTGTTGAAAGTGCATGGTTATGAAATGCTGTCATGACTTAGTGATTATGCACTGTGACTATAGTGCACAGTATCCAGAGTTCGAGCCCTGTCACTTCTTTTTATTTTCCTACTGGCCAGACCTGAATGGTTAAGGTACAGTAAAGGAGGTGTGGCCGTGTTTAGCCAACTTTGCCCGACTTTGCTCAGCATTGCTCGACGTTGCCTGATGTTGCCCGACGTTGTGCTGGTTAGTGTTAGTGTTGGTGTTGGTTGTGCACAGCTACGCGCAAACATGTTCTGGTTGCGCTAGTTGACGCTATGCGCAGCTCCGTGCAAAGACATTGTGCTAGTTAATGCAGTGCTCAGCTACGAGCAATTAAATATAAATATGCTCAATACTGGTACAATATGCTTAGCAGTGCTTTACATTGCGTAAAACAAGTTACTCATGCATCAGTATGCATAACCATTTCACCTTCCTATATATATATATATATATATATATATATATATATATATATATATATATATATATATAAAATTCGTTCACTACTACATATAACATTTCAATGCTTTTTACAAAACTTTAAATAATAAATGTCAGGAACTACTTTTGTATACAGATTTCCAACAGAAAATGGAATGTGTAGTGGTGGGACTCTAACTGGGAATGCCTCCTCTTTGTGCGAAGGCTCTAACCACTATGCTATCGCTATTTCGCTTAATTTGCATATATTTTTCTTATTATCCTCTTCGGTGTCTAGACTGCTAACTGTAGCTAAGCAATGGGCAAACCCACACAAATACGGGCAACTATATCGGAAATGAAAAAAAACAAACATTTCGTTTACTTTTTATATTTGTACGGGGTTTAATATATGGGAGAGTGTAGTGTTAGAATGTACACATGTGAGCGGACACGCTCATGTAACTAGACATTTCCCGAGTTTCAAAACTGCAGGGGCGTGGATTTTTGGACTGCTCAGCAGTCCGACACGCCCCCTACACTCGTCCACGCTCCATGAAAGCTTTAGAGTTGAGGCAGCGAGCCCTCATTAATATGCATGGCGTGCTGCCATCATAGTCTTAGACTGGCGTTTCTGTGTAAGACTAATGTAGTCTTACATGGAAGATTAGTAAATCCTGGGGAAAGGATTTCAAGTTAATGAGGGATACTGTCCAAAAGTTCAGCTTTTTGCTGATGATATTCTACTAACATCCAGTGACACAGAAGGCTCTTTACAACATATCATGAATGCCATAACTCTATTTGGAAAAATCTCAGGGCTCAGTTTTAACCAAAACACTTTTAATCAATAAAAAAATAAATAGCAATTTGCAAAAATACAATACATTCGGCTGGGAAAACAATAAGATAGATTATCTAGGAATAAGTATTAAGAATAAATGGAATGAGACTATTAAATTTAACTTCACTAAACTGGTAGCTATAATCAGTGACTTGACTAAAAAGTGGAACAAAATGTTTTTCACCATGGAAGACAGACTTACATTAATAAAAATGATTATTTTGCCCAAGATTTTATTTTACATACAATCATTGATTTTACCTCCTCCTAAGAAATTCTTTAAACAAACAGATTTACTATTACTAACTTTTCTATGGTTCCCAAAGAAACCAAGAATAGCCTATAAATGGCATGTTAGAGCCTGGGACAGTAATGAAATTGGCTTTCCCACCACAGAATTATATTCCAAATCTATACTACATTGGATTTCATCCATATACACCTCTAGCTGGAAACAACTACATGAAATACATACAACTTCCTCTGAGAACTCAGAAACCCAGTTTAAGGAAACCTTTGGACTTAACAAAATACTTTGGATACTCTGTGAATATTGCTTATTTAATAAGAAATGTAGTCACTTCTCACATGGTATAAACCAAATATTTTATATTTTCAAAAATATAACCGACAACAATTATAGTCTGAAGAACACCTTTTTCATTACATTTCCTATAGCTTATACACCAGATTGCCTAGATACCTTCAATATCAATAACGTGAAATCTTAAAGAGAATAATCTAAAGTTTTGGCACCAGTTTATAGATAATAAGAACATCCAACCAATTAACTTTCTCTTAGCCAGATATAATGTCTTTCAAGATAATTGGCTCTGTATTCAATCTTTAAGACGGTTGGTTGAAAACAAAGTGAGTGTGTCAAAACATCTGGAAACTGATATTACATCAATATTGATACAGCTATTCATATGGTGCAGTTCGATGAACATTGAACATAAATTAAGCATATCACCTGTATATAAAATCCTACGAGAAGACTTGATTATTTTTGACCAAGCTTTTTGGAATTACTCCATAAAGATTAATGGTGAACCTTTATCTAACGATAATAAGAAACCGTTACTAAATTCAATAAAAACACTTCATCTATATATTGGAAAATATATACCTGGAGATTTATTCATAGAAGCTTTTACACTCCACATAGAATGAAAGTAATTGCACAAGAGTAATGAAAGTAAATGCTGGAGGTGTTGTGATATTCTTGAAACCAACTGGGATCATATGTTCATCGAATGTAGAATTCTCACACAGTACTGGAGTGATTTTAGACATTTCACAAAATCCCTGTGGTCTGACAACTGCCAAATTACTAGCTCTCTGATATTATTCAATGTCCCTACCCCAGGTGTAATTCCTAAACATCATTTACCTGTTCTTTGGTTAATTCTAGTTATTGTTCGAAAAATAATTACATTGAACTGGAAAAATAAGCAAGATCTTATGTTTACTGAGTTTATTTCAATAGCAAAATCTGTATGTAAAAAAGAAATTCAAACTAATTATCAGAGATCATCAAATGTAACACACAAAAGACTAGCTTGCCAAAATTGGAGAGATTGTTAGATAAATATTGATTACCTTTCTTGGATAAAACAAATGTTTATCATGGATGTCTGTATATAGTGTAAATAGTTATTATGTTTTATATTGTTTATTTTTAATAATTTATGTCCATGTTTATTATTAAGTTATCCCCGGGGTGAATTTTCTGTTTCCCATCCACTCATCAAGATATCTCTTGAAGAGGGTCAGCGAGGTGCTCTGCTTGACATGTATGGGAAGTCTGTTCTATAGCAAGGGCAGTCTCAGGGTTATGAACCTGTCCCTCCAGCATGTTCTGTTAATTGTGGTAATGAGGTTGAGGTCTCTGGAGAGTGTGTGGTCTGGAGGGATTGGGATTTCTTTAGATGTAGCATTTCTAACTGAGCTGGGTCAGACATGGCTTTGTAAGTCAAGCAGAGATCGCCTCTAAGTAGGCGATATGAGACAGAGAATAGTTGGGAGTTTTTATAGTCTGCCCATACAGGACAAGTGTTTAAGGCCTAGGATCCTCTTTGTGAGGTACTTTTGCAGCCCCTCCAGTTGTTGCAGGCGTCTAGTGAAGTACATGTCAAATGGGGCACTGTACTCGATGACTGGCCTAATGAGGGAAGAGTAGAGGGAGACAATGACCTCTTTCTTCCTAGATGCAAAACCCTTAATAATGAGATGTGCCACATAGAAGGACTTTTTGACCACAGTAGCAATGTGGTGATCAAAAGAGAGGTTGCTGTCAACCTGTGTTTCCAGATCTCTTATAACATCTTCTGTGTTCAGTGGACTACCATCAATGTGGTAATTCATGGGAACTGGGTTTTTCCCAAAGAGGATGACGACACATTTTTTGGCATCGCGCTTAAGGTCATGGTTCTGACACCAGTCGTTGGTCACAGTGAGGCCATTCTGTAGGATGTCAACATCATTTGGGGAGTTAATAGCTCGCAACTTGCAATCATCTGTAAACTTTGTCAGTCAGAGTCCTTTCGTGCTGTCCTGGACTTCAGAGAAGTAGATACCAAACAGGAGAGGACCCAGCACTGAACCCTGTGGGACTCCACTCATGACTAATTGGCAGTCTGACTTGGGGTCAGCTATTTTCACACTGTGGGTTCTATCTGTGAGCCAGTTTGCAACCCACCTAGTGATATAGGGGTTGATGCCATGCTTAGTGAGTTTTACTATGATTCCCGAGTGGAAAATGGTATCAAAAGCCTTGGCCAGATCAAGGTAGGCTGTATGCACCACCTTGGCTTCATCCACAGCTCTGGTGACTGACTCAAAGAAGTCAACCAAGTTGAGCAGGCATGATCTACCCTTCACAAAACCAAACTGTGTGGGATCCAGAGTTTGGAGATTCCCTATATCCTTGTTTATTAGGTCCATGATGATACATTCCATAGCTTTGCATATCAGACTTGTCAGGCTAATGGGGTGAAAGTTCCCAGAGCCTGTAGTCACTCCTCCTTTGTGGAGAGGGATGACTGTAGCAGTGCGCCATTCGGAAGGGACAAAGCCTGAGGTGAGGCTGTGATTGAACAGGGCACACAGGTGAGGTGCCAGTTCACTCTGTAGTTCATGTAGAACACAACCAGGGATATTTTCAGGTCCTATAGAAGCTGTATTCTTGGCCTTGGACAGTACTGTTTTAACCTGTGCAGCAGTAATACTGGGTGCTTGGCAATCTACTGGTATTGTGATTGGTCCTTTGGGGGGAGGGGGGTAAAGTTGGCACTGAATCTGTCGGTGAGTATACTGGCAATATCTGTTGGCTCGGTATAGGAGGTACCATTGTGCAGTACTCAGAACAAATCTGGGTATTGCTGTGGAGAGTCTTTACATAACTATAGAAGGCCTTGTGGTTGTCTTTACTATCTGCTGCAATTCTGTTTTTATACCTAGCTTTAGAGGATTTGATGATGGATCTCAACTTTTTGTTGAGGCGGATATGGTAGTTTTTCCAGTCTTGGGACTTCACCTTATTCCGCATCAGTTTCCTACTTCTGTTTTAGAATTTGTTTATGGCAGGGGACCAACAGATTGGCTTTCTTTTTTTGGACCTATGAACACCTTGTCCTTGTGGAAAATTAGATAAGGTTAGCCAGCCATGAGAGCCTGCAGCTCAGAGACTCACCTTGCAGATGTCAGAGCAATAAGCAAAACTATTTTCCAAGTAATAAACTTCAAATCAGCCTAAAAGGCAGGTTCAAAAGGAGATACAGTCACTTTTTCAAGGCCAAAGTTAAAATCTCAGGGAGGAGGAATTTGCTTTCAAGACAGTCTCAAATATGACATATGAAAAAATAAACTGTTTGACCACAAAAAATGATGAAAGACAAAGATCCATAGGCAGACAAGCTGAGATGAGGGGTGGGTTTGGCACAGTGGATAAGGTACTTACCTCATAGACAAAAGTACAAGGTTTGATTCTGACCTCAAGATATTAGCTAATCTTTAAATGGCCCTTAAGGACATTTAGCCTAATATTACTATGTACCTATGAACCTATGAAAGATGCATAAGCTAAGCCACTGTTGAGTGGTTCACAAAAATATTTTAAAACCAATGAGATAAGCACCATACCAGGCCCTCTGATGTCTGTTAGGCACCACATAGGTTCACAGGTTCATATTTTCATAGGTAGGTACTAGGCTATTGGCTCTAGGGCCTATATAAGCCTAGCCAAAAAGGTATCCTGGCTTCCGCCACCCAAGAAAATTATTTTCCTGTGCCCCTGTCGAGCAGAGCTACAGAAGTGATCCCTGGGTGAATTTCTTATTTCCCATCCAGTCATCAAGATTTTTCTTGAAGAGTGCTAGTGAGGAGGTCTGTTTGACATAGATAGGTAGTCTGTTCCAGAGTATGGGAAGTCTCTGGGACAGGAATCTATCCCGCCAGCATGTTCTGTTTATTGTGGTGACAAGGTTTAGGTCTCTACAGCGTGTAGCTCAGAGGGATTGGGATTTCTATCGTACTCCTCTTCCACTTGTAAATATAAGATTTTCTAGTTGCAGGTTTTCTTGCCTCCTTCAGTACCTGCTGCATAGCTTCATAGAACAAGTGCCTGTAAGAAACCAAGATAGAATCATCCAGGCTCTCAATAGCAATTGCTCTAAGTTGTGGTGCACCAGCCACTCCCGACACTGTGTGAGCAGACCCAGAGTGTGAGTAAGTTTGTGGTAACTGCCCTTCTCTTAATTCCATTAAAAGGGGGCCATCACAATGATCTTTGGTAAGTCTTTCTGAAACTTCAAAATTATTTTGGATATCATTGCAAAGGGTGGATATACATAAAGTAACATTCATGTCCAAGGGAATGAGAATCCTTTTATCCTCCTAACGTGCTTGCAAGGATGTCTCAAACAGAATTTTTCCAAATGTCTGTTTTGAAAGGAGATAAATAGAACTATATGAAGTTTTTCTCACATCTGGACAAAATCCAGATATACCTTTGCCCTGAGTTTCCACTCTTGAGGGTCTGTCCAGGATCTGCTTAATCTGTCTGCCACTTTGTTTTGCTCTTATAGGATGTATGAGGCCTAGAGCATCAGAAAATGCTGTAAGGCTAGCTCCCAAGCCATTACTGCCAACCAGCAAAGAGGGTATGACCTTGTACCCCCTTCCATGTTCAGGTACCACATGACTGTGGTGTCACCTGTGATCAATAAAAAAGGGACCTGGAGACCATAAGTGGTGAAGAACTTTTAAGATCTGAATCACTGCTAACATTTCTTTCATGTGTATGTGCTTTGTAGCATCTGAAGGACTCCATTTGCTTTGCACTCTAACTCCCTTGGACACTGATTCCCATGCAAAATCTGATGAGTTCATCTGGACTGACTGAACTGGGGTCTGAAGGGAGCAGGCTGGTCTGGATTGGGAGACATCTGATCCTCCACCACTGTAACTCTCATGTCACAAAAGCCAGCGCTGGTACTAAAGTGCTGGATCCAACAATTTTTTTTTTTAATTACTATTGAATCTTTTTTATGTGAAGTCTGGCCAGTGGTGTCATGAAGATTTTTGATGCCATAAGACCTAGAATTTTGATAAACTCTGTTGTGCAATCAGCTTCTTAAAGGGTGAAATCCCTGAAAATGTTCTGAACAGTCTGGACTTTGTCTTCTGTCAGAAAAACCCTACTTTTTTCTGTGTCTATCATAGATGTGAGACAGGATTTCTGTAGATTCAACTTGAAGTTGGGAGCAATTGGAATGTGATAATAAACCTTCAGATTTAAAGTCACCATGAAACAGTGGTCCTGTTGAGCTTCTGCGCTGCCTGCCATTTTTTGCTCATTTTAACAACATCAATCAATGATGGCTGTAATAGTTTTGGAGAACTTATTAATGATGTACTTGGCAAAGCACAACTGTCAGACATTGACATGGCTTCTTTAACTGCATTGTACTGCTTGGAATGTTTATATCACATGTGTTTTAATAGCCCTGATGATGCATATATCTTTGAAGATGACCCTGACCCATGCACTATAACTGCAGAGCAAATGATGCATTCATAGGATCACAGGAAGTTACTAGGCTATAGGCGCTGAGGCCCTTATAAGCCTAGCCAAAAGTTTATCCCATGTTTAGACAAGTCAGCACCCAAAGCCCCTGTCCAGCAGGGACACAGGTGGAATCCTAGGAGTGCATTTTCTGTTTCCCATCCAGTCATCCAGGTTGCACTTAAAAATGGATAATGAGGTACTCTGCTTGACGTAAAGAGGGAGTCTAGTTCACAGATGGGAGAGTCTCTGGGACATCTGTCCCCACCAACAAGTCTACTGATGTCACAGACCAGGTTGAGGCCGCGAGTGCAGGTTACTTGAGTGGAGCTAGACCTGTGGATATGCAGCAGTCCCATCAAGACGGGGTCTGAGATTGCACTGTATGCCAGACAGAGGTCACCTCTGAGGAGTCTGTATGAAACTGAGTAGAGGGACAGGGTTTTTAGCCTATCTGTGTAGGGTAGCTGTTTGAGGCCCTGGATTCTCCTGGGTTTGGGTTTATATTGTCTTCTGCAAAGAGTTAGTCACTGGTGTTGTAAGTATGCATGTCTATGATTTAAAATCTACTGTTTTGAAGCTTTCAGTGAGATATAATATAAAACCAAACTAGGTTGGGGGCATACACACACTCCAATGTGGGGGGATGTACTCCCACACCCCCGTAACTATATATACTAACTCCAGGATCGCACTACAGTGGGGAAAAATGCATATACCTTTTACTTGCCTTACAGTACTCTACACAGTGCCGGTACTTCATTTTAGTGAAATGAGTTTTCATTAATCTGGCTTTCATTTGATTAAGGTGAATTCAGATTCAGTGAAATGAGTTTTCAGTTAAACAAAGTAGACCCATATATATTTATTTATTTTACATTTGTTGACAGGGATAGTCCAAATGGATATATGTCCATTTTCAGCGGAGGCCCAGAGAGAAAAGCTCCACGATAATAATACAGATTGAACATTTAGTAAATGCTAGTTTCAAGCAGTTTATAATCATAAGCAATACCAGCATTTAGCACATATAGTACTAACTTATTATAAAACACTTTGCAAAACATAACATTATTTTCAAAGTTATATATACATAACATTAGATTCAGGTTTAAGACACGTTGAGCAGCAGTTATACAATTGACCCTTCCTGAAATGGAGTGTTCGGAAGAAGTTAGAATTAGTTGAAGATATATATATATATATATATATATATATATATATATATATATATATATATACATATATATATGTATATATATATATATATATACATACATATACATACACACACACACACACACACACACACACACACACACACACACACACACACACACACACACACACACACACACACTTGTGTGTGCATGTGTTAACTTTTTATTTTAATATTCTTGCTGTTTACTACTGCTGTTAATTCCTCTGGCAATCCTAACTTACTATTATGTTATTTGTATGCTTAATACTGGATCTAATATTGTCAATTTTCATTCTGACCTAAACTGTTGGGTTTGGATCCATCTCAGCCGTTACTAAAGCTTGTGGCAACCAAAAAGTTCTTGAGCTTCTCCCTTAGTCATAATGCACCAACCCCTAACATATCCCAGATCTCATTTGCTGCTTTTTGTGAAAAGATGTGGTCAACCTTAGCTCTCCAGTTTCCTTCAAAATAAGTGTATTTTTTCTCTTTCTGTCATAGTTCTTATATTTATATTACTCCCTTACACTCTTTACATTGTTGTAATTCTTGTTTACCACTATTGGTAATCCGTTCCCTTTTTTCTGTCATACACGCTGGTGTAGTCTTTATTACAGTTGTTGGCATTCTTTCTTTGTCTTTCGTTTCACTTCTCTATTTAAAAAAAATTCTTCTTTATTTACTGTTTTTCCCTTTATTCGCAGTATGTCTGAGAAAGGACCTTCCAGTTTTTAAATGGTGTCGGAAATGTGGGCACAAATTATCCCTTTCAGACACTCAAACTCTGTGCATTTACTGTTTGGGCCCTCAACATCTACAGGAGAATTGCTCAGTTTGTAAGAATTTCAATACGAGGGCAATTGTGGATAAAAAAAATAAACTTATTCTAAAAGGTTTACTGCCATCTTCTTTTGGTGAAGCTATTTCTGGGGCTCAATATCCCCAAATTAAAATTAAGGAGTCCTTTTCTAAGTCTCCAAAACCTTCTACTTCTTCATCTCCATCTTTGGCGCCATCAAGGAAGAGAGTAAGACTGGATCCAAAAACGACTCAGAGCCTCTCTCTCCCTCAGATCCGAAGAAGAATTAGCAGATCCAACTTCCTCAGATCTGATGAAGAAACCAACAGATCTGACTGATTCAGATCAGATAATCCTTCCTAGGTCTAGGTATTCCACTCAATATGATCCAGTGCCTTCCAGGGTTCCCTCCCCTTTTTTTGTAAAGGAGATGATCCAAGTCACCATCACTTGCCTCATCTCATTCGCTCAGGAGTTTGACTGAAGACATTGTAGACAGAATGATGAGGAAGCTTCTCTCGGTGCAGATACAGATGGGTGTTTTACCAGCTCCTATGCCCTTTCGTCAGGAAACCATTCACCTACCACACCACAACTACTTGTTCCTTTTCTGATCCCTCCAGTTACTTCAGAGTCCCTGGCTCTCAAAGATAACGTTATCTTCGGATACGAATCTTACTCTGAGTACACTGGCTTAGACATCTTTGGATCCAGATGACTTTCAGAGCTGAAGCTACATTGCCAAGTCCGAGGCATTGGAGTTGACACCGAGGGTTTTGGAGCAATCTCTGATCCTTGGTGCTTCAGCACTGGATAGCTCAGCTCCAACTCCCTCCTCGGGGAGATTGCTTTCAGGGCAGAGGGAGTCAGCGGGCTAGAAGCCTGCCTTCTTGGGGCTAGTGTCTTCCTTCTCTCCTGAACGGTCTGCCTTCGAGGTAGTGAAGAGAGTATTTTCTGCTCCCACAGGCTGGATGGATCCAACCTGCTCGGATCTCCAATCTAGTTCCCAGACATCTCTGTGCTTGGAGCCACATCATTCTACTCCACAGGGACAGCCAGCCCAAGACCCGCAGACCACCCAGCAGGGTTTCAGGTAAAGATGTACCGAATATTCGATTCATATTTGTATTCCACTGAATAGTAGTTCAAAACCGAATCTTCATATTCTGTAAAATAACCAAATAGTTTGAATATGAATACAGCCCATCAGTTTGCTTTTTAATTTAAGCAGAAAACATGACAACTGAATGCTACATTACCAAATGGGAGGAAATTGCTTATATATACCATCTGCAGAGAGGGCAACAAAGTATGCAACTGGGAGTAGCTTTCAAGACAAACAAGTCTTTATCTACAGTTTATATTCCAGAGGAAAACAATTGGCCAGTATAGAGACTGAGCAGGTGCTTTACAATGCCCTCGGAACAGTCCTCAAGTACCTCAACAGCAAAAACAATACTTATGAAGCGGGTTCTCCCATCTGTGATTTGCTTTATCCCCTTCCCCCATGATCAAAAGTGCAGACATTCTTTTCCCTAATGTCTCCTTTAATAAGCAAGCAAGATTCACAGACACAAATAAGGATGAAGGTCTACTCTGTACTTTTCTTTCTTTATTTATTCCTAATGTCAAAGTTTCCATTCAAAACAAAAAAATAAAGGTATCAGCAGTCCTGATTGGTCCATACTGACCCAGAAAGATTTAGTTCTCATTCTTTAGCAGTATCACACACACACACACACACACACACACACACACACACACACACACACACACACACACACACACACACACACACACAGTCATTCCTCATTCATACATGCATTCACTGACACATCACTCTCACTGTCTCTTGATGTCTCACACACACAGTCACTCCCTCATTCATACCTGCATTCATTCACACATCACTCTCACTCTCTCCCAATCTTACTCACACACACACACACACACACACACACACACACACACACACACACACACACACACACACACACACACAGTCATTCCTCATTCATACATGCATTCACTGACACATCACTCTCACTGTCTCTTGATGTCTCACACACAGTCACTCCCTCATTCATACCTGCATGCATTCACACATCGCTCTCACTCTCTCCCTATCTCACACACATACAGTCACTTCCTCATTCATACATGCATTCACTCACATCGCTCACTGTTCCGATCTCTCACACACACTACTCAGCTCTTCATTAATTTCTGTAAGAGAAAGGCACATAAATGAATACAGATACTAACTCCGAGATCACACTACATTGAGGGAAAGGGTAAATTTCCTGATTATCACTGTACCGTGATCTCCTTTCCAAAAGCTGCAACTGCAGACTTCAGTGTAGTTCTCTGCCTTGAACGAATGAAAAGTATGATGTATTATATCTAAATTCTGGAAACAGAAGCTGACACCAAACGTGTTCATCAAGAAACATAAATATTTTCAGTGGTAATTTGTATGGTACAACTGTTTCAGTCTGTTTGTGAAGTAAAAGTAAGATGCTTAAACACAGCGATGTCCGGAAACATTTTAAAGTTGACGAAGCAGATGAATCAAAGCCAGAATTTGCCATATCACACACGCACTCAAGTCTCTCAACAACAGGTACTGTTATGACTCTCTCATAGTCCATTTGGCATGAATGACTTGAGACGTACCTCCCTGGACTATATGAAGAGAGACATGATTGAGCGCATTGGCTGTGTGTCCCAGGCAGGTATGTCTCTAGCCTCAAGCAGCATTCTACTGTCACCCAGAATGATGCCTCAATACAAACAGAAAATGACTGACTTTAAAAAATTGCCTTAGATTCTGGTGTCATTCCAGAAGGATCAAGTACCTGACAGCCTGGGAAGATATGATCGACAGACAATGATGCTTTGATAGAGATGGCCTGCATATGTCTCACTTTGGCTTCAGGCTCTGGCAAAGACCCTTGCCTCCCCCATACTGCCTTTTTTTTGGAAAAGTCATGAGGTCAATACTACCAACATAAAATTTTCAACAAAACACAAATTAAAGGTCATGTTGCTAAACGCTAGGAGTCTAAACATGAAAATGCACTCATTGCAAGCATTCTTAACTCTGGAAGATGCTGACAATGTGCAGTCACAGAAACCTGATTCAAAGCTGGGGAGAGCACCCCAACCTTACCTGGATACCCATCCTATCATACATTCAGATCCCAAACTATGGACAGCAAAGCCAAAGGAGGTGGAGTTTCAATATATATTAAAGACACACACACCTCCAGGCTGGTCAAACAGTAAGACACATAGGAGATACTCCAGTGGCAGTTAACTGTTGACAAGACCCCCTATTCCAATCATAGCTAGCTACAGGTCCCCAAATTTGCCTCAAGATGCCCACTCCACCTATCTAGACCTCTTTGAATCTATGAAGATTCAACCCTTTACCCTGATCCTGGGTGACTAACTACCCGACCATAGATTGGAGAAACTACTCATGCCAGAACACAAATGCCCAGAGAATCTTTGATGCCTTGGAACAGCTAGTCATTACCCCCACAAGAGGTGATACTATCTTGGATTTGGTATTAACCAACATGAGTAACCACTGCAGCATCCCTACAGTGTCATCCTCTCTGCTAAGATCTGACCACAGAGAGTTCGCTTTCAAAGTCACCATCTCCCCTGATTCCCCCCCCCAGCTAGGATCAAACAGAAGACTTCTCCAAAGCTGATTAGAACCTCCTGAGGGATGGTTTAAACAGCTTCACAGCCCCCTCCCCCTCTGTAGGAACTGGCACCAATGTCCAAATCTACACCAAAGTACTGTACGAGCATTTATATAGATGCATAGAATTAGTAATAACCAGCAGGACAAAGTCATCTTCCACAAGGAAGAGTAAACTTGTCTGATGGATATCTGCAATAAATAAACTATATAACAAAAGGAAAAAATTGCTGTCCAAAACCAAGAAGGAGCAGGTGCCCAACTGGAAGCAATCTCTCCTGAACAAGCAAATAAGAGCACCAGTGAAATCCTCTAAAGCCAACTTTAAGTCCAAATTGGCCACATCTACTAGAGACAATCATAAGGCCTTCTTCACATATGTCCATAATCTCAAAGGAAGCACCCAGATCTGTTCAGAACTGGTGGTCAAGGATGCCATATACACAAATGCTGTAGATATAGCCAACCGAATGGCTGACAGATTCAGCAAAAACTTCACCCCTCTGTCCCCCCCATCAGGTAAATCAGGACATCCCCAGTACCTGCCCCCCTCCCCTTATCTCTAGGGAACAGGTCATCACTGCCCTCTCAAAGGTAAAAAATGCAGCCTCCATGGGACCCGATAACATCCTAGGCTGCATATTACATGACATGAACTTGCAGCACCATTACACACCCTATTCAACCAAAGCATGAGTACCGGCTTTATCACAGCCTAGTGGAGGACAGCCACTGCCATCCTTTTACACAAAGGTGGAGTGTCCATTGATCCAGGAAATTATAGACCCATCAGCCTAACTAGCCTGATCTGCAAGGCCATGGAATGGATTATCATGGACCTCATTAACAAGGACATTGGCAACCTCCAAACACTCGACCCCACACAGTTTGGCTTTCAAGGGGAGGTCATGTCTATTAAATCTGGTTGACTTCTTTGAGACAGTCACCAAAGTCATGCACGAGGGGAAGACGGTGCCCTCTGCCTATGTGTCTACCATGACCTGGCTCCTTCAGCACTATTCCCCACTCGGACATAATAGATAAACTCTCTCAACTAGGCACCAATCAATATATTATCAGATGGGTAGCAAACTGGCTCACTGATAGAACCTACCTAATCAAAAATAGGGGAAGCCAGCTCAAGCAGTAGACCAGTAACGAGTGGCGTACCCCAGGGATTGGTCTTGGGGCTTGTGTTATTCAGGATATGCTTCTCTGAGGTGCAGGCCAAAACCAGTGGGCTATGGCTGACCAAGTTTGCAGATGACTGCAAGCTGGGTGCTGTCATCAATTCCCCTAGTGATGTAGACTTCAAGAGGGTTTCACTCAGACAAATGACTGGTGTCAGAAACATGTCCTCAAGCTGAATACCAAAAAATGCATCATCATCCCCTTTAGGGAGAGTGACGTCCCCACATATTATCACATCAATAACAAAATCCTAAGCACGCAATCAGTTGTGAGGGATTTGGGCACCCAGGTTGATAGTAACCTGACTTTTGACCACCATGTTGCTTCCGTTGTACAGAAAGCCTTCTACATGGCCCACCTCATAAGTAAGGGTATCTCATCCAGGTACAAGGAGGTCATAACATCCCTGTATTCTTCCCTTATAAGGCCCATTACTGAGTACAATGCCCCTTTCGGCATGTACCTCGCAAAGCACAAGCAGCAGCTGAAGAGACCACACAAGTTCCTCACCAGGAGAATCCAGGGCCTCAAACATCTACCATAAAACAGAAAGGCTAAAAGCCCTTTCCCTCAGTTTCATACAGACTCCTCAGGGGTGACCTCTGTCTGACATACAAGGCGATCACTGACCCTGTCTTGATGGGACTGCTTCATATCTACAAGTCAAGCACCACTTGAGTAACTTGCACTTGTGGCCTCAACCTGGTCTATGACATCAACGGGACTTGTTGGCGGGACAGATTTATGTCCCAGAAACTCCCCATGGATGGAATAGACTCCCTTTCCACGTCAAGAAGAGTACCTCTTTACACCTTTTTAAGTGCAACCTTGATAACTGGATGGGAAACAGAAAATATACCACTGGGATTCCACCCATGTCCCTGCTGGACAGGGGAATCAGGTGCTGGCTTGTTTAAACATGGGCTAAACTCTCGGCTAGGCTTATAAGGGCCTCAGGGCCATTAGCCTAGTAACTTCCTATGATCCTGTGATCCTATGAACCTGTCAATGTGCATACTATTTCTTTCTTTCTCTTTGTTTTTTTTTTTGTTTTTTTACTTAAACAATGATCACATAAATTTGGATTTAATTTAAAACTGTTACTTCAAATTTTACAGCAAAACACTGACAGCCATTTGATAAACTAAACAAAAGTCTATCTCTCAAAACAGACTTAGCATGACCAACAGTAAACTTCTCTTCCCTTGAAACTCACATTTATTGAAAATTCATTTGGCAACCCATTAATCTACAAGGCATGTGCTGGGACTCCTAGCCAAACAGCATCGAGAGAAGCATTAGTATGTGAAGGAAGCAGGAATTCAAAAGATAAATGTGCAACACTTGGGACAGTCCACTGGATATAGAAGCAACTCATAGCTTTACTCATCTGCACTAAGTACCAGAAGTCTGTTGCAGGTCAACATGGTATACTTCACACCTTTGTGCCTGCAAACAGCAAAGGTAATTAAAATGCATTTAGTTAA
Organism: Protopterus annectens; assembly: GCF_019279795.1. Taxonomy (NCBI): domain Eukaryota; kingdom Metazoa; phylum Chordata; order Ceratodontiformes; family Protopteridae; genus Protopterus; species Protopterus annectens. The sequence continues at coordinate 1,144,280,315 of NC_056737.1, read as the reverse complement.
AATATTAACAATAAACTTATAGACTTAATGCTGTCTGGTTTATCCAATAAAGAAACTAAAGATTATACCCAAAGAACATGGTTAATGGTGGTGTTGCTATTTACCAGACTCAATTCCTTACTTCCTTTACACCATCATTACTGTAGGTTGCAGGTACAAAGTGTTTACACACAGACACACACACACACACACACACACACACACACACACACACACACACACACACACACACACACAACCATAAATTATAGCCACTTGTATGACTGCATACCTTATATATCTGCTTGAGATCTTGTGAATAAATAATGGGCAGAACTATATCTCATCTTGCTGCTGTCAGAACCATACAGTGGAACCCCATTGCACCCCACCCTCTCAAATCACAGACAAAGACCAAAAAATCAGGCACAGATTTTAAATTTCTTTTATATACTTAAAATGTTACTAGAATAAATGATATGAAACACAACCTATCAGGACCACTGGAGTCACTTTGTGCTGGAGAGCAGCAACTGGCATCCCTCTACACAAGCACAGGCCATCTATGGGTCCTGGAAACTACAGCCTCATAAGTCTGACTAGTCTCATCTGCAAAGCCATAGAAATAATCATTATGGAAATGAAAAATAAGGATACTGTTGGGATCATTAATGGAGATGAGCACCATTCAAAGCTGCTCCTGGGTTCCCAGCAATAACGGGAAAGATTTTCATGTTGCTTTTGGCCATCATTTAGCAATTTTAATACATTTTGTTTTGTAGCTTAACTGTAACTTAAGCAGATCACTCATGACACATGTTGGACTTTTGTTTCATCTTATTTTGACGGGGTTAGACTACATGGCTGCTCAGGTTCTGGCAAGATGGTGATCAGGAGTGCAAATTGTGTATTTGAAACTGCAGATGTGAAGGCAGCTTTGGAAAATCTAAATTCAATGCTTTGGAAAATCTAACTTCAGTGGTACAGTGTTATACACTAAATGATACTATTCAACTAAAGGAAGCCAGAAGAAAGCATGAAGTCACTGTGTTGAAGCTGGGGAACCAACAGTAGGAGGTAGAGAAGCACATCAATATGATTAAAAGATATGTAGCACAGATATCAACACTGGAAGCACGATCCTATCAGTTGGAAATTCATTTGTATGATTTGGAAAATGGGAGCTCATAGAATAACCTGCAAGTTATTTGACTGCCAAAAGGTAAAGAATGAGGCTCTCCAGCGCCAGTGGATCTTATGAAAAAAAAACAGCTAGTTAAGGCTCTAAAGCTAAAGCAGCCCCTAGTTATTGAAAGGGTACAAAGGATATTGAGCAGGGATATGTCCTCAGCTTTTCCAAGGCACACTAATGCCAAGAAATGTGTAGTTACCCCCTTTGGGAAAAACCATGTACCCATGAATTACCACATAGGTGGCAGTACACTAAACACCGAAAGTGTGATGAGAGACTTGGGGACACAGGTGGACAATGGTCTCACCTTCAATAACCACATCAGTCAGGAAATCCTTCTATGTGGCACACCTCATCACTAAGGGCTTTTCATCAAGAAAAAAGGAGGTCATTGTACCACTGTACTCATCCCTCATTAGACCCATTATAGAGTACAACGCCCCGTTTGGTATGTACCTCACAAGGCATCTGCAACACCTGTAAAGGCCACAGAAATACCTTACTAAAAGAATCACAGGCCTAAAGCAGATGCCCTATACTGACCGTTTAAAAAAACTCCAGCTATACTCTGTGGCATACCGTCTACTCAAGGGCGATCTCTGCTTAACATACAAGGCCATGTCAAACCCTGAGCTGTTGGACATGCCCCACTTAAAGAAATCCCAATCCCTCAGAGCCACATGCTCCAGGGATCTAAACCTTGTCATTACAATGAACAAAACATGCTGGAGGGCTAGGTCCCTGACCCAGAGACTCCCCATACTCTGGAATAGACTGCCCATACATTTCAAGCAGAGCGCCTCATTTGCGCTCTTCAAAAGGAACCTTGACGATTGGATTGGAGATACAAAATTCACCCTGGGGATCACGCCAGTAGCCCTGCTAGACAGGGGTCCAGGGAAGTAAATATTGGGGGAAGAAATATCCAGGGAATTGTTATGGCTAGGCTTGTATAAGCCCTAGGGCCGATAGCTAGTACCAACCTATGAACTATGAACACACTTCTTAGACTTTAATGACAGGGAAATGGTGCTGCAGAAGGAGAGAGAACTTGGGAGGGGGGGGGGCTTTCTCACTGCAGGCTCTGTTGCGAAGCTGGCCCCAGATTACAACAATGCTCTGTTTACTAAACAGAAAACCATGGTGCCTTGCATTCATACATTAAAAGAGCTGGCCTGTTCTTGCCAATTAATGTTTCCAGCTAATTTGTCAGTCCACAGCCAAAAAATGGAGTTTGATACTCCAGAGGACACTATTCTGACATCTCAGCATATGTGTGCGTTATCATGGAGTGAAATCTATGAAATGGACACCTCCCAAGCAACAAGAGAAAGGCAAAGCAAGAGAATTTATCTTCTCTACCTAAATCGCCTGCTGGTAAAAGACTTAAACCTCAAGCATTCCAACAATTAAGTGCCTCTATACCTCCCTCCAAATATAATGGAAATTACATGAAGGGTCCTTCTTTTTCTTCTGGTTGCAGGTCCTCAATTTCGCAATCATTACTGGAGGAGGAAGTGGAGGGAATATCCTTCATTACTCCCAACCCTCATGTGAAGGCCTTGAGAGGCTAGATCATTCTTGCAGGGTGGACAATACAAATGTAATGTGAACTTGGGTATTTCAGTGTACTATTTAATCTGTTCTTTGTAATTGTTTGTAAGGGATCTACTTGATGTAGGAATTACCATAGCATCTACTGGGGCCCCAAGGAAGTCTGACATATGGCACACAATTTTATTTTCTTCTGTGTGTGGGCAATACTTGAAACAAGCTGGAAACTGGATCACTTCAGAGGCTCAAGGGGAAGGGTCTTCTTTACCACTCCTGGGATCACAGCCCATCTTGCATATAACCTAATAGGGTTTTAGTGTATTCTCGCTAATCTTATTAATCTTCATTAGAAAAAGCATTTGTTTGTTTGCTTATTATATTGAATCATAGTTTGATTGCCTCTAACATCTCTATTTTACAGGAAGGGGAGTATCTTTCAAATGCTGGTATATCTCCCATGTCCAAGTCACACTCTAAAGTGACTATATTTTCTTGGAATCTGTGGTGCATATCTATCTGGCCTAAGGTAAATGCATGCCTCTCTTTTATTAAGAAAATTAATACTAACATAGTAGCCTTACCAGAAACAAAGCTTAAGATGGGTAATGTTAAAAGAATTCTTAAAAGATGGAAGGGTGGGGATAGCAAATTTTGCTAGGTCAGTGAAAACGGGGTTCTAATCTTAATTCATGCATCTTTGCAATGAAAGCTGTCTTCAATGTTTAAGGACAATGAGGGCCATTGGAGTGAAGTGCAGACAAGTCGTGGCAAAGAGGAGACAATAACATTTAATTTCTCTGGGCCTAATGATGATACAGCTAGATCCTTTCAGGCCTGTGTACAGCAGAGAGAAATCCTTAAGAAGTCTCACAAATTACTGTTTGTAGGAGGGGACTTTAATTCTGTCATGCATTACAGGTTGGATAGGATTGCAGTAAACTGTAATAGAACACCTAAGCCAACAAAAGCCCATAAACCATTTTCTAGTGGATGTGAGGGTATCTGACATTTGGAGAATGTGACATTCTCAGTTGTTAGATTACACTAACACCAAAGTGAGGAAGAGTGAGCTGGACTGACTAAATTTTTTCGTCTGCTATGCTTTTAGGAAAAGTGCTTTCATGTACACATACCTCTATCTCTCTCTCTCTCTCTCGTTCTCTCTTTCTCTTTTCATTGTGGGATTCTTAGGGAGGTTTTGGACTCATCAGCAAGGGACCCTTGTCATTCATGGCACATACATCCTATGATTTTAAAGGATGAGGAGGGACACAGGGTTCTCTTTGTCAGACTATAAATATATTTTGCCTCCTGTGGCAGATTTGGGGCAGTAAGAGGGAATAGACAGGAAGGAATGAAAATGAGAAGTTATGTACCTACCATAACGTTCCATGTTAGTTGTCTTCTTCTCGCCTTCTTTCTTGCTGGATGGGTTTGGAGCCAATCCTCGGCTCCGACTCGGCCTATACTAAAGCTCGAGAGCTAATTTTACCGGCTCGAGGTAACCCTATATCCCATGATGCTAGGCGCTAACTGCCCAGATCTCGTTTGGTAGCTGAGAACATAGCAATTTTAGCCTCCCAACACAAGGGAGAGAAGGAAAGGGGGGAAAACTCCCATGTGCCACTACCTGAAGGTATAGTTACCCAAGGATAACCAGTTTAGGCTTCAAATTATGAAGGGTGAAGACCCTGATAAAAAAGGGAAATCCTTTTGGTCTATCCAGGCTAGGGGGATGGTGGGTGGGATGCAAGAAAGAAGGCGAGAAGAAGACAACTAACATGGAACGTTATGGTAGGTACATAACTTCTCAATGTTAAGTTGTCAATCTCACCTTCATTCTTGCTGGATGGGACTGCGTCCCTAGCACCTTCATCCCGGGTGGCTCATTGGAACAGGCTCTTGAGAACGGTGGAACCAAAATTTGCCCGGTTTCTGGAGGCCATGTCTAATTTGTAGTGTGTAATAAAGGTATGAGGAGAGGCCCATGTGGCTGCTGAACAAATAGTATCCATTGGCAATCTAGCTTGAAAGGCTGCTGATGTAGCTAAAGCTCTGGTTGAATGGGCTCTTGGCTTAGAAGGTAATTCTTTACCTCTGAGTTGATAGATATAGGTAATCACAGAGGTCAGCCATTTAGACAAGGTTACTTTGGATACCAGAAGGCCCTTTTTACCTTCCGCATAGGACAGAAAAAGCTGTTCAGATTTCCTAGTTTGTTTAGTTCTGTCCAGATAATAACGGAGCTGACGATGAATGTCGAGATAATGCAGTTTTTGCTTTGCCCTGTTAGAATAATTGGGAAAGAAAACTGGAAGATCGATAGATTGATTTAAATTTGCCTGAGAAGCCACCTTGGGCAAAAAGGACGGGTTAGTTCTGAGAGAAACCCTGTCTGTGGAAAACTAGATAAGGAGGATGAATGCAAAGGGCATGGAGTTCTGATACTCTCCTAGCAGAAGTTATGGCAACTAGGAAGAGAGTTTTCCAAGAGAGCAACTTTAAAGAACAGGAAGCCGCAGGTTCAAAGGGAGGAAGAATCAAGGATGTTAAAATCAAATTTAAATCCCACTGTGGTGGGGGGTCTTTGATTGGGGGTTTGAGCAAAAAGATACCCTTAAGGAAGGCTTTACAAAGCTTGTGGGACATGATGCTGGAATCCAATAGGCCTATGTGAAAATTTGAAATGGCCGCTAACTGAACCTTTACAGTAGAGGATGAAGAGCCTGAATGAAAAATTTCCGCTAGGAAATCTAGGACTGACTGTATAGGAGCAGTGAAGGGATCTATATTCCTAGCCTTTGCCCAGAAGGAAAAACGCTTCCATTTACTAGCATAAATCCTTCTGTTAGAGGACTTAAGGGAAGCTACAATAATATCACGGACAGAATTGGAAATCAGGGGAAGCCTGGCTAAGGATGGAAGTGGAGCAACCAAGCTGTGAGGTTGAGAGATTGGAGGGATTGGTGCAGCCGCCCTGACTGGTGGGCCAAAAGATCTGGCACTGGGTCCAGATGCCAAGGCTGTTCCAAAAGGTAACGATGCAGGAACGGGAACCATATCTGTTGAGGCCAATAAGGGACAATGAGGATCATCCTGGCTCTCAAGGCGGTAGCTTTCTGAATCAACTGAGTGATTAATGGAAAGGGGGGAAAGCGTATAGAAGTCCCCGAGGCCAATCGTGGACTAGAGCGTCTCTGGGGGGATGGCCTGGAAGGGGAAAGAGGGTGAAGAAGTAGAGGCACTTGCTGTTTTGAGGTGTTGCAAAAAGATCGCAGCAAGGAGGATCCCACTTCTGAAAAATCTCCTCCATTACTGATTGCTTGAGAGACCACTCGTGTGGCATGAGAATAGCTCTGCTCAACCTGTCCGCTTTGATGTTGGACTTCCCGGGGATATGCGTTGCTATCAGAAACTGCTGAGAAGAGATCGCCCATTGCCAAAGTCTGAGTGCCTCTAGACACAAGGGATAGGACTTGGTTCCGCCCTGCTTGTTGATATACCACACTACGGACATATTGTCCGTCTGAATTGCAATAGTCCCTAAAGGAAGAGAGTCTTGGAGGGCCTGCAATGCTAAAAGCACTGCTCTCATCTCCAGGACATTTATGTGCTGGTGGCATTCAAAAGGTTGCCATGTGCCCTGGACTGTCCTGCCCTGAAAATGCCCCCCCCCCACCCGATCAGGGAGGCATCCGTTGTGACAGTTGCGACCGGAGGGGAAGGAACGAATGGTCTGCCCTGAAGAACTTGAGGGGAGACCATCCACCAAGACAGATGTTTCTTGCAAGATAGTGTTATTATGATTTTGTGTGTCAAAGGAAGCTCTTGGAAGGACCACTGGGAGAAGAGCATCCACTGAAGGAGCCGCATGTGAAAACGAGCAAGGGGAAGTAGCGTGATGGCTGCCGCCATGAGACCTAACACTTTTAGCACAAACCTGGCCTGGATTCTTTTGCTCTGAAGTAGGATATGAACATGATTTCGAATATCTAAAACTCTTTGCTTGGTTAATTTTGCTGAGAGCTGTATGGTGTCCAAGGTGGCACCTATGAAGGATATAGACTGACAAGGCGACAAGGCAGACTTTTTGAAATTTATGGAAATACCTAGCCCTTTGCAAGTTTGAATGGTGTAATCTCTGGCAAGAAGAAGCTGATGCCTGGTGGTGGCAGTAAGGAGCCAGTCATCTAAATACAGAAACACCTGGAATCCTTGATGTCTCAGATGAGCCGTGACCACTGCCATGCATTTGGTGAACACTCGGGGGGCTGTAGTGAGACCAAAGGGCAGGGTCCTGAACTGGTAGTGACTGGCCCCTAGACGGAAGCGGAGAAACCTTCTGGAGCGCCTGTGCATCTTGATGTGATAGTACGCATCCTGAAGGTCCACTGAGCACATCCAATTGTCCTGACCCAGAAAGGGTAGAATGGACTGTAGCGTGACCATCCAGAACTTCGTTCTTTTTACAGACTTGTTTAGTCTGCTGAGATCCAATATTGGCCTCCAGTCCCCTGTCTTTTTTGGTACCAAAAAGAACTTGGAGTAGATTCCGGATCCTAGTTGGTCTGCTGGGACTGGCTGGATGGCTCTTTTTGTTAGCAGTTTTGAAACATCTAGTACTGCTTGTTCCCTTAGACTGGGTGGAACGTCTGGGAGGGGCCCTTTTGACCGAGTTGGGGTGTGGATAAAGGGAATTTTGTAACCCTCAGATATAATCGACTGTACCCATTTGTCTTGTGTGAGAGAAAGCCAGGCTTCTGGGTACAGCGATAACCTTCCCCCGACTGCCTCCAAAGGTGGACAGTCTGGCAGCTTCTCAGGGATGCTGGAAGGGTTTATCAGAGAGAGACTCTCTGTTACCCTGATTCTGCAGACCTCCTCTGCCTCTAGGGCGGTGTCTGGTGTTGTCCCCCCCCCCTGCCTCTCAGGGGAAACTGACCTCTTGCGTCAGGCGTGACTCCCTGAGATTTGCGGAACCACATTTTCCCACCCTTTTGACCCTTAGGATAGGGCCTGGACGGGGTAGAAAAACGGACTCCTATGGCAGAAAGAGTCTTGCCATCTTGTTCGCATCTGGTCAACGTATCCTTCACTTGAGGTCCAAACAACGCCGAACCATCAAAGGGGGAGTTAGTGAAGGACGCCTTGAAGGGGTCTGCAAAGTTGCAAAGCCGCATCCAGGCATGACGCCTTAAAGCCACGCCTGTGCCTGCGGCTCTACTCACTCCATCGGCTGCATAGGAAATAAGTCGCATGGAGGAGTTGACAATGGAATTTAGGGTTCCTAGCTGGGAGTTAATTTTGTCCTGAGACCCCGCAGCTGTTGGATCCTGTAGAGTATCACCCATTTCTTTAAGAATGTCTCTTTGAAGGCGGGTGAAATGGCACAAGTAATTCAGTGACCGCATGGCGAAGGTCGGTGAAGAGAACATCTGCTTGCCGTACCTATCCATAGTCCTAGATTCCTTATTAGGAGGATGGATAGGCACTGAAGGATCGGCCAGTTCCTTCTTAGTGGCTGCAGCCACCACCATGGCATCAACTGGGACACCCTTAGTTAAGAATTGTTTATCTGACGGGGCTGTGATAAATTTGGAGGGCCTCCGTGGGATGGGTTCCATCGTATCAGGGGCCGTCCACACCTTCCGTGCCACCACTTCCATGAGGGGGTCAAAAGGCGGAGACACCCAGGAGGTGGAAGGGCGAGAACCAAACGCCTCCAGGTAAACCAACTCGTCCTCGGAAGGATTGAGGGCAGACCAGTTCCCCCTCTGCTTAAGGATTTCAAGGATGTCAGAAAAGGAGACATCCTCAGAGGGGGACCGTGGGGACCCTTCCGACTCATCCAAGTTGGTATCAGATGTGATGGACTCAGGGGAGTCCACATGCTTCCTCTTACATGTCATCTTTCGAGGGGGTTCACCTGATGGATCAGGGGAAGCCTCGGAAGAGGAGGATATTCCCAATGGGGAAACCTGAGGTGTTGGGTCTCTATGGTCGGGAATGAGAGAGTGGGTAGAGACCGCAGCAGGAACTACAGTGGGAGGAGCTGATGGAGCTGACCGTGGGGCAGGCACAGGAGCCAGAATGCTACTCATGACCTTGAAGGCGCCCCTATCAGGCAGGACAGAGGGCTCCCGTTCCGAAGAAATAGGAACCCCAGCCAGCACCGAGAGGGACGGCTCCAAAGCCGATGTTGGGGCCGAGCTCACCAGCGCCGAAGCTCCGAGAGGGAGAACAGGGTCGGACAAGGATCCGATGCCACTCGCCCCCTCGGAGCTGACGAGGGAGTCCAAGCGCCCGGATCCCTCCATGGATGGGACCATGGAAGAGATCGGAGCAGACGACGGAGCCGAAGGGGGAAGTATCGGCTCCGATGTCATGATGGTCACGGCTCCGAGGAGCTCCGGCTCCGAACTCAGGGGCAGAGTCAGAGGAGGAATCGAAGATGGTATGGGTAAAGCCACTGTCTGTTGAGATGGGCTGTGAAGCATTTGGGCCAGTGCCTGAGACTTTAGGAGTCAACTAACCACCCTCTCAAGGTCATGGTCAGAAAGCCTGGAAGACCGAGAGGAATGTCTCCGATGGCTCCACTCCGAGAGCAAAGGCTCCGATGGCTCCGCTCCGACAGCAAAGGCGATCTCGGTGCCGAGTGAATGGACTCCAGGGACGGAGACCTAGATCTTTTGCGGGTGGAAGATGGCACTGAGACTAGTGGTGCCGATGGAGCCAAAGACAGGTCGGCTCCGACTGGAGCCGACTTAGGAGACAGAGTCTTTGAGGCATCGACTCCGGCCAGAGCCTATGCAGAAGACTGCGACATAGCCGTATCGGCTCCAGCCGAAGCCGATCATGACGCAGTAGGTGAGCCACCAGCCGAAGGCTTGGAACACGGAGCTGACGGTTTGGATGGCTTCGAAGGTTTACCCGGCAAGGACTTAGCCGGGGAACCCTCGGGCTTTAATAAGCCTCTCAAAATTAACTTATTCCTGCGCTCCTGCAGGACTCTTGGACTGAACGCATGACAAACAGAACAAGAGTCCTGCAGGTGCAGGGGTCCCAGGCAATAAACGCAAGAAGTGTGACCGTCTGTCAGCGACATTTTCTGACAGCACGAGTCACACTTCTTGAAGCCTGAGACTTTAATGTTTTTAGACATTAAGGCTGTTAAAGAAGAAAACATTTTCCTTAGAAGCTAAAACACACACACACACACAAAGTAAAAATAAAGGTTAATAAAACCACGCACACCTAACTGTCCCAATACAAGGGAACAGGAAAAGAAAATGGAAGGGCCTAAGGCCTAACCTTAACAGGGGAGGGATAAAACTTTGGGATTTAGGGATAAGACCAAAAAAGGGACTCAACGGGGTAGGTATAAGTACTATACTATCTGATTACAAAATAAAGGGGAAAAAATCCCTAAGAGAAGAGAAGAAAAATATTAATTTTTCACTGACCTGTGGAGCCGGTAAAAAAAGCACCTCGCTAGCGAAAGCGGCAAATGAGATCTGGGTAGTTAGCGCCTAGCATCATTGGATATAGGGTTACCTCGAGCCGGTAAAATTAGCTCTTGAGCTTTAGTATAGGCCGAGTCGGAGCCGAGGATCGGCTCCGAACCCATCCAGCAAGAATGAAGGCGAGATTGACAACTTAACATCAGATGTTAAGAAAGATTGTTTCACATCTGCACTCTAAATGCAGAGTGCTGAATCATAAATGGAAGAGACCCTAGATTAGGAAATACATATTTTTAGAAAAATGTTATAAATGTGGGAGGGTGACATGATATGGACATTAAATGGAGTTATCACATCACTAAAGAAAGAAAGAAAGAAACTTTAGTTAGCCATGCAAGTTGAACAGTGGGAGAGGTTTAGTGTTTTGCTTGGGCAAAGGGTACATCATCTCCACAGGTTTTAGCATATAGGAACGAGAACATTAACAGCAGCAATTTACAATGAGGACAATATCCCACGATACAGTATATATGATCTTAATCTATGGCTCATGTTTATAAAGTGTTATATAGTACTCAGGACATGGGATTGATTCAGCAGAGGTACAACTTTTTTTCACAAATCTCCGTACTCCAAATCTTATCAGAAGATTTGGATTATCTCAACAGGGAGATTTCTTTGGAAGAGGTGATCAAGGCTATTTATGCCCTTCCCAAAGACAAGCCCCAAGCCCAGTCAGTCTACCAGGAAAGTTTTATGCCTCGTTTATGGGGGTTCTTGGTGGGGAGCTACTAAACATTTCATTCTGCTGAACTGGCAGGCTGCTTACCATGATCAGTCCCTGGTGGTGTCAATAATCTTCCTCCCCAAGCAGGGAAAGGACACTGTTACCATTAGGATTCTCGCCGATATTTCCCTTGCAGAACAAACTGAAAATTTATGACAAAATCCTGGCCCTTTGCCTGGAAGGGATTATTTCTAAGCTTATTCATGCCTTGCAATAGGGTTCATTAAAGGAAACGGGGGGGGGGGGGTCGGATCTTGTTAGGCTATGGTAAAACATAGCTCAATATAGCAAGATACTTCAAGACCCAATAGTAGTTTTCCTTCTAGATTTTAAGAAAGCATTTGACTCAGTTGAATGATCCTTCATGTGACAGACTATTCAAGCCTTTGATATTTGTGGATCATTGTTGGATAAATGTAAATTTTGTATATGGACCCTTGGGCGCAGGTGGGAACTAATGGCCTTGCCTCCCTCTTCGTTTGTATCGCAGAGGCATGCATGCTATGCCCATCACTTTTTGGGTTGACTATGTAAACTTTAGTGGCTTATATAAGGCAATGTCATGACCAGACTTGTGTCAAGATAATCTAAGGAGTTTGTATTCTCTTCCTCTTGATTGATGGAGCTATATGGGTGAGGGACCAGATTAAATACTTGCCAGGATTAATTCAAACTTTGCAGGATTTTGCAAAGATATCTGGGTTAGCAATTAATCTGAAAAAGTGTATTGCACTACCTCTAAATGGACCTGCAGAGAGGCAAAAGGGACATACTGAGCATCTTCAGCTCGAGGTGGCGTTGAACTATACTTATAAGGGAATAATGTTGTCCAATATGATCTGGAAGCTGTCAGCCTTAAGTTTTAAGCCATTCTCTCATGCATTAAAAGAAAGTATGGGGAAATGGAACATGTCCCTATCCATTTTTATTTAGATCAAAGTGGCTAAAGAGTTTTTCCTCCCAAAATCTCTCTCTCTCGCTAGGTACATCCCTTGTTTAATAAAATATCATTCCCTGCTAAAATTCAAAAACTTATTATGGATTTTCTATACAAAGGGAGGCATCCTGGGATTGCCAGGAGGGTGCTGTGTAGTCACACAGCATAGAAGAGTATGGACCTACCAGACATGACCAGTTACACCAAATCAGCTGCTATTATCTAATCTTTGCATGAGAGAATGCACCCCCCCCCCATCTGAATCCAAAGAGAAATGCAAGTTATATATGTCATTCCTTTGCTTTCAAAGACCAATAGAAGGAACAAAATATGGGACTCTGAGGGAAGGGACAATCAGATCTGGGTGATGTTATCAGGGAGGAAGTTAGATCCCTTCTACCATACATGGGCATGGATTTGGAACAATCCATTATTCTCTATTAATAGGGAAACTTTTCATTGGAAAGCATGGAGTGTTATGGTGGGTCTGGTATTGGTAGGACTTTATACATCCTTCCACAGAAACATTCTTTTCATACTAAGACTGTAAAGAAAAGTTAGGCTCTTTGTGTCACATTTTGGCAATTTTTACAACTTAGATCCCTATACTTTGAGTTTAAGTTTAAGGCCCGTCTCATTATCTAGGAGCAAGCAAGTCTGCAGACTTGACAGCCTTACTAAGGATGAAGCAATATGAGAGGAGACTAATAACATCAGTCTATCATTTGCTGGTATTTTGTAATTTTGGAGGGGAAGAGACCCTCAGGTTGAAATGGGAAAAGACGCTACATATCAGGAATCCCTAAGATATAATGCCTCCAGTTCTGATAGCTTGGAGGAATTATAGTTAAGCTCCTATAGTGGCTTTTACTAATTATAAACTCTTACATCAATGACAGCATTCCCCACTGAGGTTATTTAACAGGCCAGGATCAGCAATGCATTGCTGCTAGTGCTGCAGCTCCCCAGATTCATGACACCAACATATTTTGTATAATATGGGAAAAGGTTCAGACATCAGTTTCACAGGCTTTATGAGCCTATTTTCAGGGATTTGACAGTCCTGGTTTCTGGTTGTTAGGTTTTACGGATCCACAGGCTTCTTTATCTAAAGCACAAAGGCTTAGATACCTAACATTATTGGTTGTAGCTGTTATATTTAGAAAGTGACATTCAGGATCAAGTGACTTTTTACCACAGTTCTTTTAATATGAGGCTCAGATGTGGTCCTTCGTTAAGCAACAGCAGCTCAGGAAATACAAGTATATTGGTCAATGTTTATGTTTGGTATTCTGAACAGTTTTTAGTAATCTTTAGCAGGGTAGCTATTATATAAAAGTCTTTTAAAAGAAGGTGTTAGAGTCTAATGCACTTTATATTTTATACTTTTTATAGCTAGCAATGCTTGTTTTTTATTAACAACTTTAGGAGAATGTGATCTTTTTCTGTGTTTTAGTTATCTTGTTTTTTACTTCTTCCTTGTTTTATAAAATGCTATGGTGTGTGATAAGGTGTGTTGCACTTGTTGCACTTTCTGAGAAACATTGCTGCACATTATCTGTTTTGATAGCAATAAAAACTGTATTTTAAAATTAATTAATCACATATGAGCAGCTTAAAAAAAAAAAGAAAAAATAATTGGTGAATGATGACATAGGAAACCTTTAGACACTGGATCCAACTTTGTTCAGTTTCATCAAGGGAAGATCATGCCTAGTCATCCTGGTAAACTTCTTTGTAGCAGTTACCAAGATAATGGATGAGGGCAAAATAGTTCATGCTACCTACTTTGATCTGACTGAGACATTTGGACACAATATCTCACTTGGGTTTTGTAAACAAACTCACAGAATTAGGCATAAATCCCTATGTTGTATGCTGGATAGCCAGCTAGCTCTGAGATAGGACCCAAGAAGTTAGGATAGGGGAGTCCACCTCCACAAAGATATCAGCCATCAGCAGAGTCCCTCAGGGTTCTGTGCTGGGCTCTCTCCATTTTGGTATCTACTTCTCCGAAGTCAAGGACAACATTAAGGTCTCTGGCAGAACAAGTCTGATAAGGATTGAAAACTAAGAGTAGTCACAGAATCCTCTAAGAGACACTAACATCCTCCAGAAAGGACTATCACAGACAAATAATGGCTGTTAGAACCATTGCTTCAAACTCATTTCCAAGAAATGCATAATATTATGCTTTGGAAAGTCATCTACCTCAGGAAACTACTTCATTGACAACACACCCCCTAAGAGAAGACCCAGTAGTCAGGGATTTGGGGGATATATGTAGACAGTATCCTGGCTTTTGACCAACATATTTCTAAGGTAGTAATGAAATAATTTGATGTTGCAACTTATAAACAGGAATATGGTATCCAGGCACAAAGAACAGATTGTTCCACTGTATTTGGCCCTCATCAGATCCATCAATGAGTACAACTCCCCCACTTTGGACGTTCTTCAAAAATAAAGCTTTTGAAAACCAAAAAGAAGGCTTTAATGGTTTTATTCACCTTTTGAAATAGGAAAATATGAGATCATACATTGAGGACTGGGTTTATTCTCTTTATATATCTTCATAAAACACTTAACATATTAATTTTCCTAAATACATTTAACAACCATTTCATCCTGCAGTCAGTGCCCTGGTTAACTTTCTCCTAGTCAATACAAATACCACCTCAGGTCTCCCCTGAAAATAGGACAATGGCCCAGTGAGACTAACCTGTTCAACAAAGAGAAAATTAAATTAAATTAATACATACATACATATGTAAATAAATAAACTCTTTTTTAAGAGGATGATTAAAAATCTAATTTGCCAGAGGAAACCAATGCAAATGTGAATTTCGCCTCATCCCATACAACAGTGACTCTGGAGATGTTTATGCAGTGAACATGGGTGCATGATGCAGCCCTTGTGTAGGAATTAGCGGAAGTTTGGCCTCCATGATGAAATGCTGTCTAATGCCACTGAAATAGATGTTGAAAACATTGTTTCAACTGAAAGTCTATTGTGAAGCATGGCTTTCAGTTACAGAAACTCTCAATCTGTTTGCACAGCTTCCTTATTTTTTTACAGTATTATCAGTGTATTTAATTAACAAAGTTGCTCAGTAGCTGAACTTGTGTTGCAACTCTTCATACTGCCTTGGCCAGTTTACAGCTTTTCATACAGCCCAAATGACAAGTAAAAAACTGACAGAAGGGAGCAATGTTTTGAAACACTTTTGGGATCTGTTTTATGTAACTTTTACTAACAATTAAATATAACATTTATTTTCACATTATGTCTAATGAATAATTTGGTTTTACTTACTGAAAGTATGATAGAGGTAATCATATGACTGATGACTTAAAATGGAATGTGTGGAAATATTTTGTTTATCTGTTAAAGCAAAACTGCTGTTTTCAGTTATTTATTTATTTATGGAGTTCTTTAACCTTGGAACCTAGCTGCACTCCAGCCATGTAAATATATAACTAAAATGTTATCTGTGACAGCTGTTTCAGAAAACAGAGGGTAATGACCAAAAGTCTATCTTTATAAATAAACATGGAAAGAATCAGCTGTTAATGTACATTACTCATTTATTTACTTTAGTTGATATATTCTGTTGTTCAAATTAATCCTACTAGGCATATGGCCTATTTTTAATTAGGTGACCACAGATGGTATTCATATTGACTAAGACCAATTTGGCCAGAACTCCAAAACATTTTTCCTACTGTTACTTGACATGGTATTCGTACTGACTAAGGCCAATTTGACCAGGACACCAAAACATTTTCCCTACTGTTATTTGACAAGTGCCATGGGATCTATTAATGGTCATGAGGTACCATTAGGAAAGGCAGATGAGACCTCAGTTTAAAGTCTCATGTGAATGACATTACTTTTCGGACGCAGCACCATCCCTCCGCCCCCATACAGCACCGCAATGTCAGGACTCAGACATGAATTCAAGCAGATGAAGTAGTAAATGAATATACAACCTAGCATAAGAAGGAATCTGTCCAACTTGCACTAAGCTACCAATACCCACAACAATAAAGAAAAGGTCCACATAAAATGTGCTAGTTTTTATTTTCTCACAGAAATTCTACAAACAGTGTTATTTCAGTTCTGTTGTACCACATACACAAAGAACTGCTTTATACAGCAATATGCTTGGCATTTTAAAATGTGTTCACCTTTTCCAAGTCACGACCTCTTTCCTTTATTACTACATTGCCTCATGCAGACGTTTGTTTCACTTCCCTTGCCTGTGATTTATTACTGCTGTCTGGTTTTCTTTTTCACATGTCCAATATTTTTCCTCCCATCTCCCTTTTCTCTCTTCTCTTACTTCTTTCCTAGTCTCTCCTGTCACCGACGATCATCTCACCTTATTTTCCTTTTGTTTTTTTGGCCATAGTTACATCTGAGATGATCTCTCTCCTTATTCTCTTTGATCTTCCTTCATACTCATTTCTTTTTCTCCTCCTTGCATATTGTACCATCAGTGTGGTTATACTCATAGCTACCTTGATGTCCTTTACCCTTGTCCTGTGTTGTCTGCGTTAGCTGCATAAGCTACAGTTATGCGAGATACTCACCAGAATAATACATATTCGAGGATACATCACTAATAGTAAATCATAGCCTTCAGTTTATATTCAGCAGTTAAGCAGTGCTAGTCATTTCTTCAACAGCAACTGCCTTTGCCACAAAATGATGGTCTTGAGCAAGTGACGGTATTGATACAGGCTCACAAGTATTTCATTATAAATAGCACTGATGTGCTTTCTTCAGTTCTTTGAGACTAAAATCTCTGCAGGGAGAAGTGTGGCTGTACTGAATGAATATTGTCCCTAATACGTGGATGAATATTCATTCTGCTGAACAACAAATCATTGAATCCAAACGGTTGAAAACTTACTTAGCAAGTGCTGTACTACTTTGGCCAGGGTAAAGTCAATTTCATCAACCACGACGTAGCTATGTATAGTTCTGTAATACAGAAGTAGAAATATGCAGAAGTAAATAAGCTTTACATGATGCTTGGGTTTACCTATGTATAATCCTTGCTGATGTTTTTATTTGGGTGCTGGCAATAGTTCTCTGTGAGTGGTACTTGCTCTTTTTGTCCTCTATGAGTTATTATATTTAAGTAATGGGGGAGCAAAAGCTGTAATATAGTTCTAAAATTTTCCATTGGGTGAGCTTGACTGTATGATGTGTTATCAGTTGTTTTCTTTGGGTCTATATTATATAACCGAAAGTGCTACTCAGCGAACGCTCATATGAGCAAAAATGCCAGAGTTCGAAAGGGTGTTTGTGGGGTTGGGGTACAGTGAGGAGTGGGATATTTGCCCCTTTCCTCACTGTAGTGTGACCTCGGAGTTGGAATATATAGTTAGAGGGGGGTGTGGGGGGCAGCACCCCACAATACGAAGTTCGATCTCCGGCATTTTTGCTCATGTGAGCGTTCGCTGACTAGCGCTTTCGGTTTATAATATAGACCCGTTTTCTTCAGTGAAATAGACTTTTAACTATTTGGATTCAGTGGCTCATCTTTCACTGAAAATAACATTCAGCCAGTTGCCCTACAATTCTTTCTCTGTGTGTGTGTGTGTGTGTGTGTGTGTGTGTGTGTGTGTGTGTGTGTATATATATATATATATATATATATATATATATATATATATATATATATACATATATATACATATATATATATATGTATATGGATTCCATACATTTGGTCGAATTACACTTAGTCGAAAATGATTCCAGGCATTTCACTTCACTGAAAGCTCACTTGACTGAAAACTCACTTGGTTGAAAATGGAATATAGCCCCTGCCCCACTGCAGTGCAACCCTGGAGTGAGAATATTAAATAAGGGGTGGGGCACAGCCCCCCACATTATGCCAATAGTTTTTACTAAAGATATATATATATATATATATATATATATATATATATATATATATCAATGCATTTTCTAATGGATATACCTTCTTATAATAGTGAATACATTAAAATTATGTGGGGGCTATGCCCCCCACCCCCCTTATTTAATATACAGAAGGTATGAAGAAACACAGCAAGGATGCTGATATTGCAGACATATAAATATCAATGGACTACAGGCCTATTTTATCCTTCAAAAAGATGAAGTAGTCGAAGATTCTTGGAAATTAATAATCCAAAAGATATACACACTGAGAAGTTGTCAAAAATACAAATATCTTCCATTTTCGAAGATATGTTTTTTTTCAGATTTCTTGAGTGTGTTCAATGTGGATAAAAATGAATAAAGTCAAGAAGAGGCAACATTAAAAAAGCAAAGCACGAGGATTCTTCTAAGGTAATGCAAAATACATTTTAGCTTCAGTAAATGCCAGTTCAGGGATCAGTAAGATAAAAAAACCTGGGGCAGAAAGGCCTGATGTACAGTAGCATCCAGTGTGAATCTTACCTGGGATTAAGTGGGACATGGAGAAGCTCACTGTTTTGCTAAGGGAATCAAATAATTTGAGCAGAGAGTCCTTTCTATTCTCCATTCCACAGCAAAAGGAATGGAAAATAGGCAGTCACCTACTTATAGGAAAATCTTAGATACATGTATAGTATTTGGTAAGCTGCTACAACATGAGACAGATATGACACCAAACGGAAGGGTCCTTGACTTGGTAATGACGGTCTCAATCCTAGGAACACAGAAATGCCTTTATTCACAGGATACAGTGTCTTCAACAAATGAAAGCCTTTATTATCTCAGGGTAGTCTGCTCCAGTAGAGACTTGCCTGAAGATCTCAAGCATCATGGCAGTTTATTTTGTGCTATTTTTTTTCCAGAATAAAGGTGTTCAGGCCAGTAAGATCTAAAATGGATCTGAAGCCCTTTGCTGTCATTGTCACTAATAATCTGGAAAATATCCTAACCTTTTATGGCCTGGTAGAGTCTTCTGGATGTTTTTTTTTTTTTTTTTTTTTTTTTTTGCACGAAGGGGAGGGGGAGTTCAAAACCTGCCATCTTGCTACGTGATTCTGATGGGCTGGGATATCTGGCCAAAGCAGTATGACATTTGTGGTTTTGGAGAGAAATGGTATGGTGTAACCACTTGAAATTATCTCCTTAGCCTCATTTGAAATATCTTCCAAGAATTCAGTTGGAGGAAAAGGTCTACCAAAACTGAGTTCAGACATGGCAAAGTCTCAGGCCTGTTGGTATCCACCCTGGAACTAACTGCAGCCTCTTGGTGAGTATCAAGAACACCTTGGCAAAGTCTTAAGAGTGCTGCCGTCCACCCTGAGGCTGTCTGTAGCTTTCTATGGAGAACCAAGAACCCCAACTTCAGGATCCATGCCCTTACTGGAAATCAGACTGAGGGAATTGTCTCTTTCCAGCATTCTCCTGCTATTGCTGCTGAAGTTGTGTTCTAAGCTAGAACCACATGGTGCATTGCTTCTTCTGTGGCCTATTAAAAATGAGTTGTAGAAAGTGAAAGTTTAAACTTGTAGCAGTGATGGTCTTATTCTAATCTTTCACATGCTGACTGAAAAGGAGAGGTCCCGAGAAGGTGACATCCAACCATGCTACCTCTGTGTCCTTGCAAAGGCAGTGGGGTGGTAGCCCGGAGTGCTGGTGTAACAATGACACATCCTGCTGCTTTAACAATAGCTTCCACCCCTCCACCAAATATAAATGACTCAGACCATAAGGCTGATAATGTTTGGAAAAGTAGTGGCCTCAGCCTTTAACTTATCATTCTCTGTGGTCCAGCAGGCAACTCCTCTACAATATGGTTCAATTAATTAATTGTACTACAATTATAGTTTGTTTTGAAACACATCTTTTAAATGTTTACCTCTATTTGTGATAAATTCAGGCTGAAAACCTACTTTAACGTATCTGGAAAATCAGCAAAACATTTTTCAGTTTTGTTTCACCAGAGCCTTAACTGCTCTCTCATCCACAGATGATGAGATTAATAAAGCCATCTTATAATCTTTATTCTTATCCTTATTCTAAACATCAGAGGTATTCATTTTTCAACATAGCTTGTACATAGCAGGCCTACCTTCTCTAACTTCATTAAATAATGCATCCACCATAACTGCCAGATAAACAGAAGTTATGTTCTTACCATAGTGAGAGATCTGTGTTGTCTGCTTCCATCCTTCCTCACTGTATGGGTCTTCAGATCTTACCTCAGATCTGGTTGAATGCACTCAAGACTTTGGATCCAAAGCTTCTTCCCTTACCCACAACTCCCCGCAAACCTTAACATTACCTCAGATCAAGCTTGCCCAAGCAAAAAAAACGATCATAAAAGACAAAGAAGTTCATTCTCATAACCTAGAATGTAACCCAAAAGGGAAATCAACTCATAGGCTGGTATGGAGCTAAAAGTGCAAAGGGATAGCCTTAGGCACTGGCAAGTTCAGTCTTACCAGAAGCAAAAGATGTAATGAGTTCAGTTCAAGCTAGCAGGAAAGGAGGGTGGGTAGCTGAGGAATGATGAAAGCAGACAATGCAAATCAATTGTTCTGGTAAGTACATAACTGTTGTATCTGATGTTTTCTCTTCTGTCCATTCCTCAGTGTATGGGACAGAGTCTCCAGCTAGTGAAACTCTTGGGTGGTCTCATGGAAGGATATTCTGGAGAATGGTTGAAACAAAATCTGCTCTGCTTCTACAGAGCAAATCCCATTTATAATGGCAAATTAGGGAATGAACATTGTACTAAGCAGCAGCTGCATAAATGTTATCAATGGAGGCCCTTGAAAAGAAAGTAGTTGAGGTGGACACAGATCTAGTTGAGTGAGCTTTGATGGGTTTGGATAAAGCCAGGTTCCTTTCTTTATAAGTGTGCAAAATGCAACCAGATAACCCCCTAGGTTGGAGACTCCCTGACCTACTTTGGTTGTTGAGAAGGACACAAAGAGTTGATCAGACTTCCTAATGTCTTGAGTATGGTGAATGTAAAAATGTAACTGATGATGGGCATCTGGCAGATGCAGCATGTATTCTCCTTTATTGGAAATTTGGGAAAGAAAACTGACAGACTGATGGTTTGATTTAAGAAAATCTTGGTAGGCTCCTTTGGTATGAAATAAAGATTAGCTTCTAAAGAAACTCTATCCTTGTGTAAAATAAGGTATAGAAGCTTGTAAGAAGGAGCCTGAAGCTCCGATATCCTCATGGCAGAAGGAATTTCTACCAAAAGCAATGTTTTCTGCTTTAGAAAATTGAGATCCACCTTAGCTGCAGGTTCAAATAGGGGTCTTGTTAATGCCTGAAACATAATAGCAATATCCCAAGGGGGTGAATTATCCCTCAGGGGGGATTCTGAGAAGGAAAGTACCCCTTGGGACAGCTTTAGATAATCTGAGAGAGGTGATACGGAACTGATTTTCTCCAAAGTGAAAACTTGAAATGGCCACTAACTTGACTTTAATAACAGAACAGCTGGTCCCATTATGAAAAAAAGAAGATAGTAAAATCTAACACAGCTGGAAGGGGAGATGAAAAGGGATCTAAATTCCTCAGGGAGGCCCAAACAGAAAACCCTTTTCACTTGCTTTTGTAAATCTCCTTGGTAGATGGCCTCTGAGAGGATGTAAGAATGTGGACTACTTGGGAAGAAAGCCTGGACTGATTAGCTATCATTGGAAATGGAGAAACCAAGAAGCTAATTTGAGGGCTTGAATGTCTGTATTAGGCATTCCAGAAGGATGAGAAAGGTGATTCAGGCTGGGCTCCAGCACCCAAGGGGGGGGGGGGTGCATCAGATGAGGCTTGAGGTAGGAAACCATACTTGTCGAGGCCAGAAGTGGGCAATTTGGATTACCATGATCTCCCTCTCTGATACTTCATGTATAAATTCTGGAATCAGCAGAGTGAGAGGAAAAGCATATAGGAATTGGCAGGAGAGCAAATGTGAGTCAGAGTATAATTCAGTGACTCATCTCTGGGGGATTATGACAAAGAACCTGTTGCACTTTGTACTGTGAGGGGAAGCAGAGAGATTACTGCAGTCAGCCCTAGTGACAGAAATCTGCTCTACCACTGTTCAGACTTAGGGACCACTCATGAGGCAATAGGATAGATGTATTCAGCCTGTCTGCTAGAACATTAGATTTCCCTGGAATGTGCATTGCTTTTAGAAAGCAGTTGAAATATCTCACCCACTGCCAAACCCTCATCACATTTAAAAAAAAATGGATATGAGCGGGTTCCCCCATTTGTTGATGTCCTAAACTACCAACATGTTGCCCATCTGGATAGATAATACTCCTTGTGGGATGTGATCTTGAAAGGCTTGCAACATTAGGAGAATTGCCCTTATCTCTATAATGCTGAAATGAAGAGCGGTCTGAGAGAGGACCACATGCCTTGGACAGTCTTTCTCATGCAGTGCCCCCCAGCCCAATTGGGAAGTATCCATGATCACTGTGGCTTTGGTTGAAAGATGTATGAATGGGCAACCCTGTGTTACCATAGCGGATTCGAGCCACCACTGGATGTGCATTCTGCATATGTATGTTAGGCATAACCAGAAACTCAATGGTTGAGGTCTGATGGACCACTGCACTACCAGGGTCCACTGAAGCACCCTCATGTAGTATCTTGAAATAGGAACCAAGGTAATGGATGCAGCTAGTGAACCTAGCTGTTGAAGAAACATTCCTTCAGATAGCTTCTGACAGCATAGAACTTCTAATTCTCGGTTGTGGAGGTTTGACAGTCTGAGTAGTATGCATCCTGCAGGTCTGGGGAGCACATCCAGTCATTCACTCTTAATAGCGAGAAAATGGACTGAACCATGACCATCTGGAACTTTGTCTGTCTGACATACTGACTAAGATGACTGAGGACCCCATTCTTTTTGGCAACAAAAACAGTCTTGAGTAAGTTCCAAATCCACACTGGTCAGGTGGGACATCTTGGATGACTCACTTGTTTCGCTGCTTTTCTATTTCCAAAAGTGCTGCATATCTTTGAGAGGGTGGAACATTTGGCAACTTTTTGATGTTGGGGATGAGACAAAAAGGGAATGTAAAAGCCTCTGGTTATTATCCTATGCACCCCAATTGTATCTTGTGATGGATATCCAGGCTTTGGGGTGGAGTGAGAAGTGCACCCTGACTACCTCCAGAGTACAGCAATTGAGCAACCAACCATTCAGGAGCATTGATAAAGCCTCTCAGAGAAAGGTCCCCTGAAGAGGTCACCTCTGCCACAGGGAGTGATGTCAATTATTACAGTCCCCCCCCCTCCCGCTGTGGGGGGTCCTCCCTCCAAAGGTTTTGGGAGAAAATAGAGCCATAGTTTATTATCCCCTTTCTGGTTCCTGGAGAAAGACCTCTGGGAGGTAAACAACTGTATTCCTCCAATAGCAGAAAGGGTCTTTCCATCATGTAAGCTTCTGGAAAGTATTTCATTGACTGTAGGCCCAAAGAGGGTTAATCCAGCAAAACAGACCTAAACAAAGGATGTCTTGAAGTGCTCTGCAAAGTCACACAAGTGTATCCAGGCATGTCTCCTTACAGTAATGCCAGTACCTGCAGATCTAAAAGTGCCCTCTGTTGCGTTAGATATTCGGTACATCAACACATTTCAAAGGGACTCTATGGTGTCTAATTGCGAGTCGAAGATTTTCTTGCCCACTACAGATACAGACCCAAAAAGAGATTTGGCGATTTCTTTATCAAATCCCTCTGGAACCTTGTGACATTTGCCAATTAACTCCTACAGCAATGTGGGTCTGGTCACAATAAAGGAGGTCTTCAATGATTCAAAACGATTCAGCCATATACACAGCAATACTTTATTCCAGTGGAATAAAGTATTGCTGTGTATATGGCTGCATCATTTTTCATTGAAGACCTCCTTTATTGTGACCGGACCCGCATTGCTGTAGGAGTTTTGTGGTGGATTTTTGGTTACTAGTGACATTTGCCAATTAATTCAGTGCCCTCAAAGCAAAGGTAGCTGAAGCATATACCCACTTCCTGAGTCTGTCCAGTGCCCTGGAATCCCTGTTAGGGGGTTGGACAAAAGAGCTGTCTTCCATTAACTCTTTCTTGGTGGCAGCTGCCACTACCACGGAATCAATGGCTGGACCCTTACTCTGGTGCTGGTGGTCCTTTGGAGAAACTAAATACTTGTCTGGCTTAAAGAGAATTGGTTCAGCCAGATCTAGCTCCTTCCATGCTGACTTGGAGATGAGATCTATCATCTCATTGGCAGGAGGAACCACCCATGCTGCAGTCAGTCTGCACCCAAAAGCCTCAAGAAACAATTACTTCTCTTAGGTGGAGGCTTCGGTGGACCACTCTCCTTTCTGTCTCAAAAGTTTAAGGATCTCCCTGAATGAGACATCCTCAAGGGGGGGATCAGGGACCCCTCCCTCTCATTCAGGTCAGGGCTTTCTGTGAGTGCCTCTTGGGGGGAGTTAACATCTCTCCTAATACATGTATGCTTACAAGGAGCCTCCATGATAGGATGTTCCAGGGAGGACTCGAAAGAGATCTGAGTCCTCAATATGGCCTGTCTTGAGGCTCAATGGACCCACTTATTGTGAAGGAACTGAATGAGTAGGCTTAGGACTCAAGGGTATTCTATGGCGGATGGGTGGAACAGAGTGAATGACAGAAATCCAGTCATCCGAAAGGGACAGCACTCTCTCAACAGCCGTGAATGCTGAAGCCAAAGGGAAAGTGAAATTTGTCCTAAAGGAGCAGAGGCAACCACTCCAGACAAACCTCAAAATTCAGCCTGGCTTTGTTCCAAGGCTGACACCAGAGCCAAGATGTCCAGCTCAGAGGCTCTGCAAGGAAAAGATGGCTCTGAAAACTTTGGAGTCAAACTTGCCCCCCAATCTAAGATCCTTCCAGATCTGAAGCAGGTAGAACTGGTCAAATAAGAAACAGAGGTGGAATGGAAGTAAGCCAAGTCTTCAGGTCCAAAATGGACAGGCTCTGGGTAACACTCAGATTCATAATGCCCAAACCTGAAAAACAGATCAGAGTATGAGCTATGAAGTGATGAGAGGAAGAAACTAAGCTCCCAGATCCAGCAGTGGCAGGAGCCAGGAGGACCCACAACTGAGTCTGGGTCCTAAGGAATTTCCTCATCATCTGGTCCATGTCTGCTTTGAAAACACTCCTGACCAACCAGACTGACCTTGGGGGAGAGGAAATAGAAGATGGCCTAGAGGGTCTGTGACAAGGTCTCTCTTGCAGAAAAAGAGAGCAGAGCCTAGGAGAAAATTGCTCTGGGGAAAACCTCAACTCCAGGAGAGGAGGAGTTTTGGAGAATAGTGTCAGATCCAATGGTTTGGAAGACTTCAGCACCAGGGGCAAAGAAGCAAGAGGAGCAGAATGATCAGGGGAGAGTTTTCTAGACTCTTTTGTCTTCTTTTTCAGTGTTTCTGAGACTTTTTCCCATTTGGACCTACCCAAAGTCTTGTCAGAAGGGGAGGTTCAAGATGTAGCAGGTTGAATTTGGGACGTGTCTTCTGCAGGAGCAGGGTGGAGTCCCTCGAGCATCAGCTTATTTTTGCACTCATCAATTACCCAAAAACCAAAAGCAGTGCAGACAGAGTGCATTTAAGTGAGCAGCACTGAGGCAGTATACACATTTAGAATGTGTATCAGAGTTTGGTATCTTGTGGCCATAGGTGACACATTCCTTGAACCCCAAAGGTTTTATCTGACATAGCCACTAGTGTACACAAACACATGAAAAAAGTAGGAAACAATGTTAATAATACCCACTTTAATCTATAAAAAAATATTATTGTTTTTTTTTTTACATAACTAAGAAATGTGGCTCCAAATGTGTGAGAAATATATATATATATATATAGAGAGAGAAACAACTCTTTAACTAGAGAGAGAGAAAGGGGTTAGATATGAAAGTATCTTTAACAGGGCAGGAAGGGCACTTTAAAATAAGTAGAGAAAAATTTGCAATGCAGTAAAATTTCAAAAATAAACTTACTTCTGGGGAATGCATGCCTGAGCAAAGGAGAACTGCATCTGTAGCAAAGGGGTGGTAAATGAGATCTGAGGTGATGTTAGGGTTTGCAGGGAGTTAGGGGCAAGGGGAGAAGCCTGAGCTTTGGATCCAAAGTCATGAGTGGCCAAAGTCAGATCTGAGGTTGGCTCAGAAGACACCTCCACTGAGGAATGGACAGAACAGACAACATCAGATCCTCTATTATAAAAGTTATTTGAAAGTGTCATTCTTTCCTGAATAAACACCTCATCCTCACCTGTCAACTTGCTGGTTTTCACAAACTGCACTTTAACAATATTCTTTTTTACACTCACATAGTACATATTTCCATAACTGAAATATGCATTGCTTTGCACTAACTTAATTTTAGTTTGCAAGTGGCCCTGGTCTTCGCATTAGCCAAAATACAACTATTAATGGAAGTAAAACTATAAGCATATGTAAACATTAAATAATTAGTTACTTGGTATAAGTAAGCCATAAAGCTTCCAAACTATTGAAATCTCCCCTCATATTAAAAAAATATAATCAATAAGCACTTAAAAAACAATATGCTCAGCATAATATAAAGAATGAATATAAGCAGATTCTCACCTTGACATAAAAATATTTGCATAGTATTATACAGTGGCTGAGCGTATGACAACTCATTTTAACTGCTAGAAAAACATTTTAATCAAACTGAAAAAAAAATGTACTCTAGAATAACGTTTAAAATTCCATAATCAATCTAATTTGATCATCAGTAAAACAATTGGCTACCACAAGTTTATTTCTAACAATTTACAATTCAATGTCATTGGGTAGAGTTGTATACAAAGATTGCATATCAATAGTTAACAAAATATCAGTGTCTAAAATTCAAAACGTTTTAAAACTCTTATAAAATCAAAAGACCTTTATAAATTACTTTATAACAAATTTTTTCTAAACATTTGCCTATAAAAATAGTAAGAGCTTCTGTTTTGCTGCTTTCACTAGCAAAGGCAGGTCTCAAAAGGCAGCTTATCTAAACGTGTATGTATTTTGGGCAAACCAAAGATCTGGCTCACCCTAGGATTATTAATTCCAAAAAAAGTCAGCTAATTTACCATCATCAACTAATTTGCGATCAATCAACCCATCTGTTAACCATTCCTCTATTAAACAGTCCATGGGTCAGATTCCAAAAGAGTTGTTCTCGGTGTAAGTCTGCCCTGATTCTAAAAGACTAGCAAGTACTATCTATTAATAGGCTTACACTGGGGGACAGATTCCAAAAGATCTACTCAATGTAAGTGGTCACTTTCACACAGAGCAAGTCTTTTGGAATTGGACCCTATAAATCTATAAAATCTGCCAATCTCAGATCAACTGGTTGAGCAATAAAAATTAAAATCATTTAGCATATCATCTACCCACCTTTTGTAATCTGCAGCATCTAAAATAACCAATGCAGTACCTTTATCTGTCTTGGTAATAAACTGTTCACTACTACATTGCATGTTTTTCAAGGCAATCATTTAATCAGAAGTTAAAGTATAATATTTGCTCACTGGTTTGTTCATTAATAAACACTGAGATGTTTTCAGTCACTTTTAAGAAAGCATCTAGCGTGTTTGCTGAACTGATGAAATGCTGCAATGACAAATTAACCTTCTTTAGTTTTATCTAAAGTTGTTCCTGTGGAGCACTTACTTTACTAGTTAGAACATCTACAAATTGCACAAGATGGAAGGTCAAACTATTAGTTTCAACACTATTGTCAGCTTTTTAGCATTAGGTCTTCTAAGGCAGTGCACAAACTGCCTTATTCTCAAAAATAATGAACTTGTACTCAACACTACCAATTCCGTTTGTAAGAGGTGTAAATAACTAAGTAATCTGGGAGAGTTCTCTCAACTAAAAATTTGCCCTGTGAGCTTTATACATGTCCACCACAATCCTTCAGTAATCACATGAACATGTCTTATGCTGAGGCTATAAAAGAATCATTCCAAAGAGTCGTGCAAATAAGAAGATCAAGTCTAAGGCCACTCATCCACCTCATGCATACCTCCCACGGAGAGCCACCCTAGGCAATACCACTCCAAATCTATCAGTTTGAACCACAGCAGCAACAAAAATGTTTTAGAGATAGCTGAATATGTTCTCAGGCACAGAGAATTGTCAGTCACAAAGTCTGGAAGAGAGAGAGAGGGTTATAGTGAGTTGTCGTTCAGGCAACTGGGTATCTGACATTACAGAGGCCCTAATGACCCTAACTCATTACAAATATGATTACAACCTGACAGTGTTATCTGTGGGATTGGAAGACTTGAGATGTATAACATGGAGATGCATTCAGAAAGCCAAGTTAGACCCTTTCATTCATGATGCAAATGTAGATAACACACTGGTCCTGAGAAGAAGCCTTCCTCCACCTCAAATGAGATACAAACAGGAGATAATTGGCTTCAATAATTGGTTAAATGGCTGGTGAGTTTCCAGGAGGAACCAGTGCATGTCAGCATAGCATGAGATTCACAAAGATCTGGCTTGTTGTGTTAAGGATGGCCCGGACCTCTCATTTCAAGGCTTCTGCATACTGGTTGAAGCATTTCCTGCCACCCAGTGCATTTTTTATGTAAAATCCAGTTGATGGACATTCCAACATGATGAACATATCATTCCCAAACCTAGACCCATTAAAGTAGCTCTTCTTCATACCAGAAGTCTAAACAATATATTTCCCGATCTTGAAGCACTCCTGCATTTGGAAAATATCCATGTCTATATAGTTAGTAAGACTCGGTTTAAATGCGACTAAACCACTCATTCTATACTAGGACTTTGCACTTTTTATGCCTTCAGACCCAATGGCAACTGTGCTGAAATATCCTTGTTTGCCAGAAAGCATATTACCTCCAGGCAGATCCCTAGGAACCCACAAATTGAACTTGTTGAACTACAAATCACTAAAGATGTGATTAATTATAAACATCTTCTTTATCTCCTGTTAAGCAGGTAAGATTCTTCTGTATTCTAAATAATCTCCCTATTAGCAAAAGTGCTATCATTGTGGGTGCCTTTAACTGCCCATCAATAAATTGGGACACCTGTACCTTCAATGTAGGCTATGCCCAAAATTCCTAGACTTAATAAAAGAAGATTTTAGGCAGCTGGAAAATAAACACATTAGAAGAAATATCATTCTTGACCTGATTCTTACAAATATGTCTGTCTCTTGCACTATACACATGGTGTCTCATTCCTCGGTGTAGTCTGACCACTAACAACTGACCTTCTCCATTAAACTCCTAAAAGCCCTTATAGCAAACTTCAATGAATTTAAAGACTACAAACATGGCAACCACAACCTACTCTATGGAAAAATATCAAAATTCACTTATGGCTGCACATTCCCTGACCATGACACAACAGAAAGCTTCACTAAAGAATTCTACATCACATTTAGAAAAAATGCATAGAGCTAGAAATCCCTATGAGAACCAAGTATCATTAGAAATTCAAAAACAAATAACCATGGTAGTCCACAACTATAAACTACATATCAGAGAAAATAAACTCTTTAAATTATTTAGCAAATACAAAACCCATCTTTGTAAAGATAATATCAAAAGCATTAGAAAAAAATTGAAAAACACCATCAGGTCCACTAAAGGAGCCCATGAACATAGGAGGGCCTCTGAAGCAAAAGATGATTCTAAATCATGCTTTAACTTTGTTAAAAAAAATAAACATCAAGACTCTACATTGTTCAGAATGTATTCATAATTAACACCTTATATGAGACGCACCTCCCTGGACTACATGAAAAGAGATGTGATGGAACTCTCGGATTATGTGGCCCAGGCAGGTATGACCCTAGGCCTGAGCAGTATTTTACCGTCACCCTACGAGCAGAAAATGATTGACTTCAACAACTGGCTAAGTTTCTGGTGTCATTTGAAGAGGATCTAGTATTTGCCTGCCTGGCATGACATGATCGACAGACCTTGATGCTTTGCCAGAGACGACCTGCATCTGTCACCTCTGGGATTCTGGGTAATGGCTAAGGCTCTTGCCATCCCTATAGTGCCTTTTTAGGCAGTGTTCCAAAGACCAAAATTCCACCGTAACAGCTACAAACAAATGCAATCTGAGGGTCATGCTGCTTAATGCTAGAAGTCTAAATCTCAAGATGCACTCGCTCGAAGCTCTCATCAAAATGGAGAATGTCGACATCTGTGCTGTAACAGAGACCTGGTTTAAAGAGGCAGAAAGCACCCCTGTGCTCCCTGGCTACAACTCATTAGATACCTTTTGGCCCCAGAATACGTCTGGAAGCTCCAAAGGCAGTGGTGTCTCCATATTCTTAAAGGATACGCGCACCTCTAGACTGGTAGCAAGGCATAATGCATCCGAGATACTTCAGGCACAACTAACACTGGGTAAGATGGTGATACGAGTCATAGCCTGCTACAGAACACATCAAACACGTCCCTAGACTCTCACTCCAGCTTCCTAAGCACCCTGTAATCTATCAAGGTCCAACCCAATACTCTAATACCGGGTGACTTCAACTACCCTTCCATCAACTGGGAAATTTATCAGTTCCAATTCCCCGGACCAGCTCATTTTGACCCCCACTAGAGGAAGCAACATCCTCGACCTGGTTATCACCAACATGGGAGACCATTGTTCCACACCTATAGTCTAATTCTCCCTGGTTAAATCTGACCACAAACTGATCACCATGGAAATCTCCATCTCACCTACACCCCCTGCTAAGATAACCACCCTGAAAAACTTCTCTAAAGCTGACTTTGGGATCCTAAAAACAGAAGTGGCTAACTTCTCTGCGCCCATGCTAATGGAAAATAGCTATATGGCATCCGCATCATACACCAATGCACTGTACGAGCGTGTACACAAATGCATGGACTTTGCCATACCAAATAAAACTAAGATGCTCTCAACCAAAAAAGGAAGCCAATCTGGTGGTCCCCATCCATCAATAAACTCTACAACAGAAGGAAGAAACTGTTACAGAAAAAAATGAAGTCACAAGACTGGAAAACCTCCCTTATTAGTCTCAACAAAAAGCTGAGATCCCTTATCAAATCCTCTGAAGCCAGCTATGAAACCAGAATTGCAGCTGATACCAAAAACAACCATAAAGCCTTTGATAGCTATATCAAAAACCTCAAAGGCAATACCCAGATTTGCTATGAGTTATTGCAGAATGGCACCTCCTATACTGAGCCAACAGATTCAGTGCCAACTTTACCCCTCTCTACCCCCCCCCCAGGGCTCTATCACAATATCAGAAGAAAGCCTGGTACCCACCATTTCTGTGGCACAGGTAAATGCTGCATTGTCCAAAGCCAAGACTACAGTGTCCCTGGGACCTGACAATATCCCTAGCTGCATCCTACATGAGCTACAAAATTAACTGGCACCACGTCTGTGTGCCCTGTTCAATCACAGCCTTACCTCAGGCTATGTCCTTAATGAATGGTGCAGTGCTACAGTCATCTTGCCCCATAAAGGGAAAGCACCTACAGACCCTTGGAACTATCACCCCATTAGCCTGATGAGTCTGGTATGCAAAACTATGGAGCGCATCATCATGGACCTGCTTAACAAAGATATAGGCAATCTCCAAACTCTTGACCCCACACAGTTTGGCTTTGTCAAGGGTAGATCCTCCCTGCTGAACTTGGCTGACTTCTTTGAGGCAGTCACCAAGGCTGTGGATGAGGGTAAGGCAGTGCATACAGCCTACCTCAACCTGGCCAAGGCCTTTGATACCATTCCACACACAGGTATCATTGATAAACTCACCAAACTAGGCATCATCCTTACATCACTAGGTGGGTTGCAAATTGGCTCATAGACAGGACCCACAGAGTGAAAGTTGCGGATTCCAAGTCAGACTGTTGACCACTCATGATTGGAGTCCCACAGGGCTCGGTCCTGGGCCATCTCCTGTTTAGCATCTACTTCTCAGAAGTCCAGGCAAACACAGAAGGACTCTGGCTGACCAAGTTTGCTGTTGACTGCAAGCTAGGAGTCATTATCAACTCCCCAAGTAAGGCCGACATCCAACAAAAGGGCCTCTGTGAGACCAATGACTGGTGTCAGAACCATGGCCTGAAGCTTAACGCCAAAAAATGCATCATCATCCCCTCTGGAAAAAACTCAGTTCCCACAAATTACCACATTGATTGGAGCCTACTGAACACTGAATGGGCCATAAGAGATATGGGCACCCAAGTCGACAGCCACCTCACCTTCGATCACCACATTGCCACTGTGGTCAGAAAGTCCTTCTATGTGGCACATCTTATAACCAAAGGTTTCGCATCCAGGAAGTTCACTCCAGGGATCATTCCAGTTGCCCTAATGGATAGGGGTACTGTGAACTAATATCGGGTGGCAAAGTGCCTGGGCAATTTTTTGGGCTAGGCTTGTAAAGACTCCAGGCCCATTAGCCTAGTACACACCTATGAACCTGTATTCTGACCCAGCCAACATTACAATATCCTTGCAAACAAATTCAGTGCCAGTTTCACCCTTGAAATATCCAGATATCTTACTCCCCCAATTATCTCTAAAGATTATTTACTTACATTTCTAACCAGATCAATAATACATCTTCCACAGAACCTAACAATATACTTGATTGCTTAATTAATAGTGTTAAGCATGCCCTTGCAGACACACACAAACTTTTTGACTTACTTTTAGCTACTGGTTGATGAGAGGTGCAATGCAGTGGTGACGCCCCTCCAAAAGGGTGGCCTTAAAACCAACCAGGGTAATAATAGACCTATTAGCCACATATGTGCCATCTGCAGAACTATGGAACATATTATAACTGACCTCAAACTATGATATGAAGATTATTATTAAACGTAACACCCAACAGTCTGGCTTTGTGAAGGATAGATGCTGTCTACTGAATCAGGTAAACTTCTTTGAAATGGTTATGGAGGCTGTAGGCAATGGCCATACTGTACACACAGCATATTTTAATGTGGTTAAGGCCTCTAACATTGTTCCCCATGCTGGCATCATTCAAAAGCAAAATAAATCAACCCATACATGGCAAGCTAGCTGAAAGAACCGACAGTGTGAGTTACAGGTACTTCATCAGAAAGAATGAAAATGACCTGTGGTGTTCCTCAGGGCTCAGTGCTGGAACCGCTTCTTTCTCAGTTCTGAAAGCAGACAGCCAAAACCTCTGGCTAACAAAGTTTGCAGACAGCTGCAAACTGGGGACTCTTGTTAAGTTAGCCTCTGATTAGAAAACTAAGAAAACCCTCCACAATGAACTCTCCCCACTAAATGCTTGATGTACTAAAAATAGGCTCAAACTAAATGATAAAAAGTATAGTATCATCACTTTTAGTAGACAATCTTTCCATTCATGATATTGTATTGACAATGTTTCACTACAAAACAAAAACTGTAGTCAGGGTACCTAGGAACTTGGATGGATAATTCTCTCTCTCGCAACCATTGTGTGACAATGGCTGTTAGAAAATTCCTTTTATTTAGCATATCTAATTGTCAAATGAATATCATGAAGGTCTAAGTAAGTAATCACTTCATTATACTCAGCACTAATCAGACCAGTTATAGAGTACAACAGTCCCAAAGATCATAGGCCTAAACTCCCTGAGCTAACAAGACAGGCTAGGAGCTTTACACCTTTATTCAGTGTCTTACAGTCTTTTGAAGGGAGATCTCTGTCTCACCACACCATCAGACATCCAGTTGTCCTGGACTCCTGAATCTTCACAAATCCACCAGTACTAGAACCAGGTACCTAAATATTAACCAGCACATAAATAAAACATGGTGAAGGGACACCTTTATAACCCTATGACTCCTAACCTCTGGAATAAAGTTCCCCTGCATGGTAAGCAGTGCAAGTCATTATCTTCCTTTAAGCATAGCCTAGATGACACGATGCATAGCCATAGAGTTACTCTGGAATTGATTGGTATGGCCTTTGTGGAGAAAGGAGGTATGGTATGAGGAGAAGAGTAATAGCAAGTGTTAATGGTTCATAGCTTCACGGGAGATTACTAGGATAATGGCTCAAGAGCTCTTACGTGCCTAGCCATTCTTACTCAGATTTTACCCAATTTTCGATCCTTAACAAACAGAGGATGGCTTAGGTTTGTGCCTATGCCTTTGAGTATTTTACAGAGTGCCTCTTTCCATAAGGGGCATGGGCAGCACCTCAGGAGTGAATTTATGATCCCCCATTCATTGATCCAAACTATGTTTGAAGACAGTCAGGGAAGGGCTCTGCTTTACATGAATAGAAAGCCTGCTCCAGAGAAAGGGTAATCTCTGAGACATATCTGATCCTTAGTGCAGGTGGTCCTCATGCAGTTTGCCTTGTGAATGTGTAACAGATCCATCAGAGCTGGATTTGAAAGTGCCTTGTAGGTTAGGCATAGTTCACCCCTTAATAATTGGTAGAAGACAGAGTAAAGGGACAGGGCTTCTACTCTATCTGCACAGAACATGTTGTTTATAGAGGGTTTTTTTTTTGGTAAGAAACATCTGAGATCACTCTAATTGGTACAAGTGCCTGGTCAAGGGCAAGGAGAAATGTGCATTGTATTCAATTATTGGCCTTATGAGGGCCGAGACAATAACTTCACTGGATGTGGATGCCATACTTTTACTCAAAAGCTGTGCCACGTAGTAGGGCTTCCTCACCATTGCAGACACATAGTGCTCAAAGTTCATGCCACTATAACTATGTATACTTAGATCTCTCACCTCTGAGTCTACTCTTAGGGATACACTATAAGCCCAAATTGTATAATTACGCATTTTTTGTTTTGCAGTTTTAGGCCACAGCGCTGGCAGCAATCATTTGCCTGAATCAGACCTTTCTGAAGGATATTTACATATAAAAGTCAGAGGATAAAGCAGTATCAAATGATCCTATTGTATAAACCAGTTTTGTCTGGTAGAAATGATTGAAGTTATAAAATAAGTTTTAATGAAATAATATATTTGATAAAAAAAAAATCTTAGGAAAAAAGTGTTAATGCTTCTATTTAAATGAAACAGTTCTCCCTAATAGAAATAAGTACATAAGCAATTACATTAGTTTCACCAAAACAATATATTTTAAAATCTCCTACACTGTGGAAGATTCTCATTAACAAATAAATACTCAATTTTCAGTTAAATGCAAGTTTGTTTCTTTTTGACCAAGAGTTTATTGTTATGGTCTGACTATTTAAATGACTATATCTATTACCTGGTATAAATCATAGAAGCAAACAAATAGTGAGCTGCAAACATTCTGAGAAACACACCACTTATCAATTCTAGTACCGGCATTACTGCAATACAGTTACACAATTTAATGTACTTTGATAACAAGTGTATGGCTCAATGCCAGTGGGTTGTTTTGACCCTCGCAAAACATTAAATTCTGTTTTTTTTTTAACATTTCAGATCAGGATGCCATCAGTGACCTACTAAAATATTGATCCATTTTTCTTTGACTAAAACTTTGAATATCAATAACACCACAAATAATTTTGCTGTAAGAGGATATAGGTTCATGGGTTCACAGGTATTTACTAAGCTAATGACCACAAGGGGCTTTTTAAGCCTAGCCATGCATCCCAAATCTTAGACAAGTTCTGATACCTTTGATAAGTGTAAGTAGGGGCTTGGGAGATGAAACATTTACAAGCTAGGACCTGGGAGATGAACCATTTAACAGGTTGTCTGTGCGCACTAGAGACATAGATGCCAAACCAGGGATGAATTTCCTGTTCCCCATCCAATTATCCAGGTTGCAATTGAACTGGGTTAGGGAGAAACTCTGCTTCACATGGACGGGGAGTCTGTTTCAGAGATGGAGTCTCTCCAGCAGGTCCTATTTATATCACAGGCAAGTTTTAAGTTTTTATAATGGGTAATTCTGGTGCTGTTTGTTTTGTGGCTATGCAGGAGGTCCACCAGAGTGGGGTCTGACAATGCCCTGTATGTCAGGCATAGATCTCCCCTCAAAAGCCTGTAAGGGACAGAATACAGGGATAGAGCCTTGAGGTGGTCTTCACAGAATATTTTACTTAAGCCCTGTGTTCTTTTAGTGATGAAGCTATGTGGATGTTCCAACTGTTGGATATGCTTAGTTAGGTACATACCAAAGGGGGCACTGTACTCAATGACAGGTCTGATGAATGCCAAATATATTGGAACAATGACTTCCTTGGACTTAGATGCCATACCTTTGTTAATAAGCTGCACAACATAGAATGATTTCCTCACAGCTGTAGACACATGATGGTCAAAGGCCAGATTACTATCTATGTGTCTCTCTAAGCCCCTGACTACTGAGTCAACTCTACGGGGTGTGTTGTCAATATAATAGTTACCAGGAGTGGGTGACTTCGCAAAGGATACTATTATGCATTTCTTGGAAAGTAGTTTTAGTCCATGGCTCTGACACCAGTTGTTTGTCTGTATAAGCCCCTCCTGGAGAACATTTGTGTCAGTCTGGGATTCAATGACAGCTCCTAATTTGAAATCATCTGCAAATTTAGTCATCTACAGATGACTGACATTGGCTGTGACTTCCAAAAAGGAGTGGTCCAAGGACTGATCCCTGAGGGACTCCACTTGTGACTGGCCTCTTTGTAGAGGTGAACTCCCCAATTCTAACTTCCTGGGTCCTGTCTGTGAGCCAGCTGGCTATCCACCGGGTGACATACAAGTTTGTACCTAACCTCTTGAGTTTGTCAACAATGCCTGAGAGGGGTACTGTGTCAAATGCTTTGGCCAGGTCAAGGTAGGCAATGTGAACAATTTTGCCCTCATCCATTGCTTTAGTAACCTTCTCAAAGAAATCCACCAGGTTGAGTAGGCATGATCTGCCCTTGTCGAAACCAAAGTGAGCTGGATCTAGTGTCTGGAGGTTTACTATATCACTACTGATCATTTCCATGATAATTCTTCCCATGGCTTTACATGTAAGACTAGTGAGATTTATGGGTCTGTAGTTTTGGGGGTGTGTAGACGCTCAGCTTTGTGCAGATGGATGACTGTTGCTGTTCCTCATTCATGAGGCATGAAGCCTGTTTGGAGGCTATAGTTAAATAGCAATTCCAGGGGCCCTGAGATGTCATGTTTCATGCTATTTAGAAGGCATCCTGGGATATTGTCTGGGCCCATTGATACAGTGTACTTAGCCTTAGAGAGAGCATAAAGGACCTTCCCTAGTGATAGCAGGGGGAGTTATATTTGATGGAATTTCCTGAGGGAAGGTTGAGGGGGAGAGAGGGGTAAAGTTGGATCTGAATTTATCGGCCAGTAGGTTTGCTATAGCTTTTGGTTCAGTATAGGTGGCTCCATTTACAATGAGCTCTGCACACAACTGTGTATCGCTTTTGAGGTTGGGGACGTAGCTAAAGAATGCCTTATAGTTGTCCTTGGCCTGGGAGGCCAACTTCACCTCAGATTTGGCTTTGGTAGACTTTATTTGTCCTCTGAGGTGTTTGTTTAGTTTGAGGAGTGTACTTTTATCCTGCTGGGTGTTTGCAGCTCCTAACTTTTGTCATGATATTCTTCCTTCTGTTATACAGCCTACTGATTTTGTGATTCCACCTGGGTGGCTTGTTTTTTGAGTTAGCTCTGTACTTATTTCGGGTGGGTACTTCTGCCTCTATGCAGCTATTAACATGCTTGTACAGGGTTTCTGTTAGCAGTTCTCCATAGGCAGCAGTGTTCTCAGGGTTTCTGGGGTCTTGAAATTTTGCCAGGTTGTCACTTATTAGCAGGATGTTAGCCTTAAATATTCCAGATTTAGCTGAGGGTCCAGGTTTTTATTTTTACTTTAAAGGAGAACATTTTGTGGTCTGACCTTCCTACAGAACCTACAATGGTTCTCCTGGGGATTGAACCCAAGACCTTCTGCGTGTAAAGCAGATGTGATAACCATTATACTACAGGACCCAGAAAAGGCACACTGGCACTCTACCAGGGAAGACATTACAGTAGAGGGTGTGCAGCAGTCTCCCATATTAGTGAGAACCAGATTCAGTATGGCGGCACCCCTGGCTGGTGTACTGACTATATGGTTCAGGGAGTTTGTGTTTACAAAATCCAGGAATCTCTGTGCCTGTACATGTGATGTCATATAGGATTCCTAGTTAACAGTGGGGTAATTAAAGTTACCCATGGGATGGTTAGTGTTTCTAACAAGTTTAAATACATGGTATGGGATTCCTAGGTCATAGATGGGGACCTATAGCTGGCAAGGAAGTGATATTGGACTTTGCCTATGGTAATTTGAACATGGAGCAGCTCAAGTGCATTCTCCTGTATGAGCAGCCTTGAGGTATATTTATTTTTGATGTAAATAGAGACAGCTCCACCTTTAGTCCTTGTCTGTGTGGTAGCTGGTTTAAATGTGACTAGCATATTTACTTTAAGGATCAAAGAATGGACATTGATACATTATACAACTCTTCCTGAAAGAAAAATACATAAAAAGGGGAAAATTAAAAAAAAATATATATATATATACACACACACACACACACAAACACACACACATACATATGTACTGGAAACACACATATATATGTACTGGAACACTAAAATGAATAAACTGTGGAAGATACTGTTCCCCTGTACTGACAGGACCATCTCTTGCCTCTCAATAGCTGTTTTTCTCAAGTGTGCCTTTTCTGGGTCCTTGGGATTTTGCTGGAATATGAAACTGCTGTAGAGTTGAGGTTCTGATACGTATCACCACTGATTAGTACTGAGTGTGTACTGCTGGAATGGGCTTCCTGGAGTCATGTACTGCTATAGTACAACGTAACAGACATTAACACCTTAAAGGGCAAGCAGCATCGTTCTTGAAATCTTTATTCAAAATGATATTTAATTTGCAGCTGTATTTTTTGGTTATAAAATTGCAATATAGCTGTATGCTTACAGTTCTACACTTTTTTGAGATTTTATTTTTTTTTATCTTCCCATTTTGTCTTTATGGTCACACATTTAGAATAATGTCACAGACAGTATCAGCTGGGATTTTGCGTACAAGAACAAAGCATTCTTCCTTGAATGTGAAAGGACATGGAGCCAAGGCATCAGGAGATTTTCTGAATTTTTGCTACAATCAAAGATCAAAGTATGATGATTCATCAACTGTGTTAGTTTCATTTTTGTTGTCATAAAATTATTTATGTGGGGTAGGGTTGTTTGTTAGTAACCTTCTTTCTTCTTTTAATTTAAAAAAAGCTAATCCATTTTTTATGATTTCATTAGTTTTCTTATTGGAATAAATGAATTGTTTGTACATACCCAGCATAATTCAATGAAAACTCCACCTTAGAACTATAAAAAAATCTATTTTTTCACTCTCTCTCTTTTCTGTGTTATTTTAACATCTCAAATTCTCTCTGAGTGCTTCTTATAGAATTTTAATATGTTTTCTGCAAAATGGCTGTCAATGGGGCTTGACTTATCAACGTGATCCTGTTTTCCTTCAAGCCTTTCTCTTTCCCATAATCCAGATCAAGTCTGCTTTATATGAGTCATGCTAGACATAAGGAAGTAGTTGTACATTCCCATTCCATTGACATATAATGGGATTAGTGTCATTCACTGACATCTTACATACTGTATGTAAAAGGACTGCTTCTTTTATTTCTTGAATGGTCCTCATTTGTGTGGGTCTCAGGGCTTGATTTGTAGTATACTAAGGAATTATACGGCTGCAGCCAAAACAGTTGCTAAATTGCAGGTCTTTGTTCAAAGTATCTTTTTGTAGTCCAAGACGAATTGACAGCCCCTCCTTCTATACTTTGGTAAATGTGCATGATATTTTACAAGAATAAGAAGTTATGTACCTACCATAATGTTCCATGTTTGTTGTCCTTCGTCTCGCCTTCCTTCTTGCTGGTTGGGTTCG
Organism: Protopterus annectens; assembly: GCF_019279795.1. Classification (NCBI taxonomy): domain Eukaryota; kingdom Metazoa; phylum Chordata; order Ceratodontiformes; family Protopteridae; genus Protopterus; species Protopterus annectens. The sequence goes on along the minus strand of NC_056737.1, from coordinate 1,144,240,447 downwards.
GAGCCGATCCTCGGCTCCGACTCGGCTGTTTACTATAGCTCGAGAGCTTATACTGGCTCGAGGCTAAACCCTATCCCAACATGCCTAGCAGTAGCTACCCAGATCTAGTTTGTGATAGCCCACACTAGACCATAATAGTAAAATGCAAATTTTACTAAGCTCTTATACATAAGGAAAACTTGAATATAAAGGAACAGTCCACATTCAAAGGTTAAGAAGGAAAAAGGAAAAACAAAACATGGTCAACTAACCTGCTATGTCAACAGGAAACACAGCCAGTTTAACCAATGAAGGAATTCTTCTCTATCCTCCAGGAAGGGGGAAGGAGGGGGGGACGCAAGAAGGAAGGCGAGATGAACAACAACAAACATGGAACTTTATGGTAGGTACATAACTTCTTAATGTTATGTTGTCCCCATCTCACCTTCATTCTTGCTGGTTTGGACTGTGTCCCCAGTACCTGGTTCTTGGGTGGCTCATTGGAACAAACTCTTCAGGACCGTGGAACCAAAGGATGCCCTGCTCCAGGAGACAACATCCACTTTGTAATGAGTGGTAAAGGTATGAGGATTTGCCTATGTTGCTGCTGCACAGATTGAATCTAAAGGCAATTTGGCTTGGAAGGCAACAGAGTTAGCCAAGGCCCTGGTTGAGTGCCTTCTGACTTTCCCTGGAAGCTTCTTGTTACGCAAATCATAAGTATAGATGATTGTGTCTGACAGCCACTTTGATAAGGTCACTTTTGAAACTGGAGAACCTTGTTTATTGTCAGCAAAGGATACAAACAACTGATCTGATTTTCTAAAGTTCTTGGTCCCGTGTAAATAAAAGTGTAATTGTCTATGAACATCCAGTTGGTGGAGCCTACACTTTGCATTGTTGCCATAACTGGGGAAAAATACAGGAAGCTCGATAGACTGATTTAAATTATACTCCAAACACACCTTTGGCAAGAAGGAGGGATTGGTTCTGAGAGAAATTCTATCTTTGTGAAATATGAGCTACGGTGGGTGAATAGGTAAAGGGACATGATCTTAGAGCCCAACTCTCCCACATGAAAATTGGAGATGGCAGCCAGATGGACCCTAATGGTAACTGCAGCTGCCCCTCGTTTGAACGTTTCGGCCAGGAAATCAAGAATCTTGGGAACAGGAGCAGTGAAGGGATCAACATCAATTTTCTTTGCCCAATAAGAGAACCTCTCCCATTTGCTAGCGTAAATCTTTCTGGTAGTGGGCTTGTGAGAAGACAACAGGATTGCTGTACTGCTGGGGAAATGTTGGGGAGCCTGGCTAAGATTGGAAGTGGAGAAACCAAGCTGTCAGCTTGAGAGTTTGGAGGGAGGGGTGGAGCACACCCGACTGATGCATCAGGAGGTCCAGAACTAGGTCCAAGATCCAAGGCTCCACATGTAGATGATGGCAGAGAAACGGGAATTATATCTGATGAGACCAGTAAGGAGCAATGAGGATGAGCATGCAACCCAGCAACTTTGCTTTCTGAAGTACCTTGGGGATCAGAGGAAAAATGTGGAAAGGCATAAAGTAGTCCTGGAGGCCCATCATGAACAAGTGCATCCCTGGGTGACTGTCCCGGTGGAGGGACTAAGGTGAAATAGCTGCTGCATTTGTTGTTGAGTGGAATGGCAAAAAGATCGCAGCATGACTGACCCCATTTGTGAAAAATGAATTCCGCAACTTCTTGTTTCAAGGACCACTTGTGAGGCATGAGGATAGCCCTGTTGAGCCTGTCCGCTATCACGTTGGATTTTCCGGGAATGTGGTCGCAATTAGAAAACGTTGGGAAGACATCACCCATTGCAAAACTCGAAGGGGCTCCCAACACAAGGGGTAAGATCTGGTCCAGCCTTGTTTGTTGATGTACCATACCACTAACATATTGTCTGTCTGAATTGCAATAGTTCTGGTAGGTAGAGAGTCTTGAAGTGCTTGCAATGCCAGAAGCACCGCTCTCATCTCTAGAACACGGGTGTGCAAGTGGTACTCATGTTGCTGCCACATTCCTTGGACAGTCTGTCCCACATAATGCCCCCACTCTATCTGGGAGGTGTCCGTGGTCACTGTGACTACTGGATGGGGGTCTAGAAAGGGTGTGTCCAGAGTCACCTGAGGGGAGACATGCCACCATACTAAGTCCTTTTTGCAGGATTCCGTGATTGAGATCATATGTGACATTGGTAAATCCTGAAATGACCATTGAGCAAAAAGAAGCCAGTGCAGAATTCTCATGTGGAAGCGAGCCATAGGGACTAGAGTAATTGCTGCAGCCATTGAGCCCAAGACTTTCAATACCTCTCTTGCCTGAACTCTCTTATTTTTCATGAGGAATAAAACTTGCTGACGAATGGTGGACACCCTGTCTTGAGGCAGCTTTGCCATCATGGATCTTATATCTAGGTCTGCCCCTATGAAGGTAATACACTAATAAGGCAACAAAGCAGACTTTTCATAGTTTATGGTGATGCCTAGCTGGTAACAGGTCTGAATTGTGTAGTCCCGTGCTTTGATCAGTTGAGGCTCAGTGATAGCTGTGAGGAGCCAGTTGTCTAGATATGGAAACACCTGGAATCCTAGATGTCTCAGGTGAGCCATGACCACTGCCATACACTTGGTGAACACCCTGGGGGATGTGGTGAGACCAAAGGGCAGTGCTATGAACTAATAATGACTGGCTCCCAGCTGGAAGTGTAGGAATCTCCTGGATCGCCTGTCCATTTTTATGTGGTAGTACGTATCCTGGAGATTGATGGAGCACATCCAGTTGTCCTGACCCAAAAAGGGAAGAATGGACTGCAGTGTTACCATCTGGAACTTCACTTTTTTTACTGATTTGTTTAGCTTGTTGAGATCCAAGATGGGTCTCCAGTCCCCTGTCTTTTTGGAACTAAAAAGAACCTTGAGTAAGTTCCGGATTTGATTTGGTCTGCAGGGACTTCTTGGATGGCTATTTTGTCTAGCAACCTTTGTACTTCTAGGTTTCCTTGATCCCAAAGACTGGGTGGAACATCTGGGATTGACCGTTTTGTTCTTGAGGGAAGTAACTGGGAAAAGGGAATTTTGTAACCCCTGGATATTATTGACAGTACCCATGTATCTTTCGTAATAGTTTGCCAGGCTGTTGGGTACAATAATACTCTGCCCCTGACTGCCTCCAGAGGTGGACAGTCGGGCCTCCCTTCAGGAGTGCTGGAAGGGCCTAGCAGAGAACATATCTCTGTCGCCCTGCTGTTGTGGACCCCCCTGCTGCGAGGCCGGCGTCTTCTGTTATTGTTTCCCCCTCTGCCCCTGGAGGAAAATTCTCCATGTGTGTCAGGTGAAGCTCCCTGGGATTTTCAAAACCTCATTTTCCCACTCTTCTGACCTTCAGGGTAGGGTCTAGATGGAATGGGAAAATGGACTCCCATGGCAGAGAGTCTTGCCATCCTTTCCACACCTGGTGAGAGTCTCCTTTACCTGAGACCCAAACAAGGATGAGCCATCAAAAAGGGTATTGTTAAAGGAGGACTTGAAGGGTTCCACAAATTGAAAAAGGCGCATCCAGGAGTGTCTCCGCAAAGCAACTCTGGTACCCGATGCCCTACTTGCTCCATCTGTTGCATAAGAAATGAGCCTCATGGAGGAGTTAACCACTGAAGTCAAGGTCGCAAGCTGAGAAGCTGCCCTGTTCGCAACTCCCTGTATCCCTGGATCCTACAGGGTGTCTCCCAACTCCATTAGGAGATCCCTCTGAAGTCACGTGAAGCGTGACAAATAATTCAGTGACCTGAGAGTAAAGTTCGCTATAGAGAACATACGCTTCCCATACCTGTCCATCGTATGGGACTCCTTGTTCGGCAGATGGACAGATGAAGTTTCCACAAGTTCCTTCTTAGTGGCTGCTGCAACCACCATAGCATCAACAGGAACCCCTTTGGAAAGAAAGGACTTGTCTTTGGGGCAGTTATAAATTTATTTGATCTCCACGGAACTGGCTCCATGGTTTCTGGAGCACTCCATGCCTTCCAACTCACTACAGACAAAAGTGGGTCAAGAGGTGGAGGGTCGGGAACCAAATGTGTCCAGATAGACAGACTCATCCTCAGAAGTGGCTAGGAACTGTCAGCCACCCCTCTATCTAAGGATTTCCAGGATGTCCAAAAAGGAGACATCCTCAGAGGGGGACTGTGGGGACCCTTCCAATTCATCCAAGTCTGTGTCTGAAGTGATTGACTCAGGGGAGTCCAGATGCTTCCACTTACATTTTTTCTTCCGAGGAACCTCATCCGAATGTTCAGGGGAGGTTTTGGAAGATGTGGGGTCACCCAATGGGCTGTCCTGGGGCATAGGTTCCCTACGGTTGGAGGGAGGAGGAGGGTCGAAGACAGGCACTGAAGGAGAAGGAGCCGATGGAGCAGAGGTTGGAGTGGTCTCACACAGCACACTCCTCATCACCTAGAAGGCTCCATGATCCTGAGCCGAAGGAGCCTCTGGCTCTGTAGAGCCCAGAGATCTCCTGCGAACTGAGAGCGATACCTCAGAGGCTGATGTGGGAGCCGAACTTACCTGCGCCGAAGCTCCGAGAGGGAGAGCAGGGATGGACAAGGGCCCGATGCCACTTCCCCCTTGGAGCCAACAAGAGAGCTTCGGCACCCAGATCCCTTGATGGATTGAGACATTGAGAAGATCAGAGCGGGAGTCAGAGCTGATAAAGGAGAAGCAACAGGAGCCGATGATTCCACCACCACGATGTCCATGCACTCCAGCTCTGAGCTCAAGAGAGTCGGAGGAGGAACCGATAGAGCAGCTGGATGGGCCGAAGAAGTCAATTCCTTATGGGCTGGGGTCGATAGCAGTTTGGCCATTGACCACTCTCTCTACATCATGATCCGAAAGCCTGGAGGACTGAGAGGAGTGAGAGGAGGACCGGTGACTGCCTGCCCCAGATTGCAACAAAGGCAACTGTGGAGCAAAGCGCACCAGCTCCACAGAGGGAGACCTGGTTCTTTTATGAGCTTGGACTGGCTCTGAAGACACTGATGGGGCCACTGGAGGCATAGCTTTGTCGAAGCCAACACTGGGAACTGACAGAGCCAAAAATTTGACAGCAGATTTGGGTTGCTCCAAAATCAGAACTGTTGAGGATGGTTTGGAAGATCTGTCAGACTGTTTTGCTGGCTGAGGAACCATAGACAAAGGATCCTGAGGGTTCTTCAAAAGGCCATGCAGAATCAGTTTATTTTTTTCTCTCCTGCAGGACTCTAGAACTGAAAGCATGACAGACAGAGCATGAGTCCTGCAAGTGAACAGCCCCTAAACAGTATACACAACTTGAATGCCCATCCGTAAGGGTCATTTTTTGGCAGCACGAATTGCACTTCTTAAAGCCTGAGAGTTTTGACTCTCTAGACATGCTGGATAACTAGGAGACACAAACAGCAAAAATAAATAACAAACAAGCTAGGAAAACTTTTTCCTAAAAAAAAAAAAAAAAAAAAAAAAAAAAGAAGAAGAAGGGGAGAGCCTCTAAGTAAAATGGCGACTCCCCCAAATAGGAGAGCCTCTAACTTAAAAGGTACTCCAAGAGATAGTGGGGAAAGAGGAAACAAACCCTCTAAGTTAAACGGGCTCAAGGGGAAAGCAAGGCCTAAGAAAAATGACAACCAAGAAGAACCCAGAAATAACAGCAGAGGAAGGTCAGAACGTTATTAGTCAAGCAAGGACTAAGCTAGACACCAACAAGTTTAATTAAACTAGTAAAATCCTGTAAGGATGACAGCAAAAATACAAAAAAAACTTTAAATACTTAGCCTGAGCCAGTAGTCGCAATCTCGACGCTGCAAGCAGCAAACAAGATCTGGGTAGCTACTGCTAGGCATGTTGGGATAGGGGTTAGCCTCAAGCCAGTATAAGCTCTCGAGCTATATTAAATGGCTGAGTCGGAGCCGAGGATAAGCTCCGAACCCAACCAGCAAGAACGATGGTGAGATGGGGACAACATAACATAACATATTTTCTGACTTTTCTCTACATGTCACAGACATTTTTGATACTACATTCAAGTCATCTTAAAATGTGAAGAAGTACAAACAACAAATGTTTAAAGCTTAGCATTTTGATACTGTGATGCTGTTTACGTAAATTTGTCAAAAGAAGCAACAACTGCCTTTGAACCATTGACTGATCTAATTGCTCTGTTTTGCTATGAAAGGCATAGCTACACTGGAAGCAGCTGTGAATCAGTTTAAGTTTTCTTCCTCTCTGCAATAAAGACAATGGAAAACAGTCTCACACCTCCCTGTTTTGTTTACAGCAGCCCGAGCTCCTGACTACAAATTTCTCTGTGCCTGTGGTATGTTGTGGAGGTGCAGACAAATTCATCTGCAACTTATGTGAGAAGTTAAGCTTAAAAAAGTGGGTAGTGTTTCTCTTCTTTTGATACCAAAGTGAGGAAATTAAAGTTTTACAAAGTACAAGTAGATTTCAGGTACCTACACAGTCAGTAATGGAATCATAATGTAAGGAGAAAAGCAACCAAAGAGTTGAGTTAAACTGTAGGAGAAAGTGGAGTTTTCTTTTAAATGTTCCTTTTTCATTGTGGTATTTTGGGTAAGTGACTAATAGTAATCCACATTGATTCAGACGGACTACTGATACTGCTTTTTGGCATGAATGACTGACTTGCCTTCACTGACATTTTCACATTACAAAATATTAGATAGGGTGGTTTATACACAACAGCTTGTAACACTACAAACCCTTCTTCCATAAGTAATAGCAGCCAGAAAAAAGTGCTTTCCCCAAAAGGTATTTTAAATCCATTGTATCTGCTGGTTCGGGGGTGATAAAGTCAGCTGCTGTAATATGAAGTTCATATTCTGACAAGGAAATATATATCTTCTTTGTGATATTAAATGAAAGGACCTCCTTTTAGGAAATTCTTAATAGTTGGTTGCTGTACTACCTGTGGAAAAGTTGGTACATAAGCAGCGAATACAGAGGTACACTTCTCGGAGACCCCATAGCAATAACATTTCTTAGCGTGGATCCAGATCCTATTCATGTGCCAAAGTTATCTTCCTGCTTAAAGTAACTGATGATTGTCCAAACATCTAATATGGACAGCTGAGAGATGATGGTTAAGTCGAGATGCCCTTTCCCAAAACAATATTGTCTCTTTGCACAGTTGAAAATAGCAGGTACCTTTACATTTAAGTATCATATTACTGTAGAACGTTCTGTACTGATATGAAAATATTGTAGCTGCAAATTTACCTTGGAAGACTATCATTGCCAAATAAACTGCTTTCATCCCCTTAAGGCTGATGTGACGTTTTGCATTTATGAACCCTAAAAACAATCTGGGGTAAGAATCTCAACCTCAGTGTATGCAATGCTGATATGACTGTAGACAGTTAGGATATCTGTGCTATTATTAAAAATAATTGGAGAATTTTGCAAGGAAAGACAGACATGGTAAAATCATTAGGGACTAGCCCTAATTTTGTTTTTAAAAATTCATCTAATCTCGAGAATTTATTACAACACAATACTACTAAATTAAATACTACAGGTTGTTTGTCCTTTAAGGCTAAGCGGATGTATAACTGTGGAAATTGCCCAGTATGTAGATTTATATTGGAGGGGTCCTGTTTAAATTTGGAACATCTTGGTTAAACTCTTAAGATTTCTGGTGTGTTTAACTGTAAATCAAAAGGAGTTGTGTATGCCAGTACATGCACTGGATGTAATTCCTGCAGTGCAGGTATGATTATTAGGACCTTAGACACCAGAATCAAGCAACATTTATATGCCATTAAAAACAAAGATGACAAAAATGCCTTGTATAACCATTCAATTAAATGTTCTAATTTTAAGAAGTTTTTGTTTACCATTGGATTACCATTTCCTTGGATAAAAGAGGGGTGATTTTAGAAATAAGGTGGAAAAGAAAAACACTCTGGCAACTAAAGTTGGGTGCCGATAGTTTTCCAGGAATAAACAACACCATTAATATTAAGTATTTTTTAAGAGATAAGAGACTAAATATTTTACATTCAAAGTAGTTGTATTAAGCTGTGTGATGTATTTATCTAATTGGTTTTAATTAACACCTTAGTGAATGTTTATCTAAATGGTTTTAATTAACACCTTAATGAATGTTAACTTATGGGGAGTGTTATTTTGTATAAAGTTAGATAGTTATTTTCAGTTCTTTGTTCTGAAGATGTTCTCATTGGATGAAAGCAGAAATTAAAACTTGTTATACACTAAAGCACTGGCATCTTTATTTCCTCCTGAGCATTCAGTGAAATTTTTGTGTTAAGAACCTCAACCTCTTTGACTGACAAGCACCCTCTGTGCTCTGTTATTTATTATTAAATTATCAGTCAAATCAGTACCATAGTGATGCATTTGTTAGCACCGATTTCTCACAGGGCTTGGTTTTCCTAGTTTGTTTCTCAACTTATGTACCTATTCTGTGGAGTCTGTGTATGCCATCCCTGTATCTACACGAGCTGTGGTGTGGTGTGCATATGCACATGTGGATGTGCTCTCACATGTGCTTCCTATGATAAACTGGCATCCTCTGTACAATTAGTTTGTTTGCCTTCCATCCACTAATTGATAGGCAGTAAAAGAATGAAGAAGTAGGTGAGTGCAAAGTTTTATAGATTTGATGTGGAGGTGTCTGTGTAGGAAGCTACATCTGAGTTTTCTCAATACATTCTGATGTATAACTCTGCACAGCTGATTGTAAAACTCATTTATCTGTGATTACTCCTTGTCAAGCAGACAGACAACACTAAAATTTGCTCTTAGGATGCTAAGAAAGGGAAAACAGCTAATGAGATGGGTGTAGCCATTAGGGAGGTCTCTGGTTGCACCCCTCCTTTCTTTCTGAATTTGAGTGATAGCTGAATTGCTTTATTTTGTACTTTCTTTGGTGACAAAACCCTTGACACCCCCTGAAAAGCAGTTCTTTTCCACTATTTTTATTTATAGTGAAACTCTTTCTGATACAGAGGAGTAAGAACTTTATTTACTTAAATGAAGACCTTATTTTATTGCATTTATATCATGTTATCAAAAAATGAAAATAGCGAACGCTATTTCATCGGCCCCAAAACATCTAAACATGAAAATAACGAACATTCAGAAGAAAGAATTTTTTCCCATGGAAAAAATGTGCTGCTCCGAAACACATACAGACAACACAAGCACATCAAACAAACAGCAACCACACACAAACACTTAAATTCCTACATCTAACGCTACACTAAACTAAACATACACTACTATCTACCCACTTACCTTAATCCAAACCCTAACCCTAAGGTCCCGTCACTATCGCACATTCACCTAACCCGAGCCCTAACCCTAACTCACTTAAACCGCCCCTAACCCTAAAGTCTGTCACTATCGCACACACGCCTAACCCACGCTCTAACCCTAACTCACTTAACCCACCACTAACCCTAACGTACAAACAATCGCACACTTACCTGAACTCAACCCATAACTTTCCACCACGCCGCTAAGAATAGCGAAGCCACAGAAACGGCCAACCAATTTCTTTCCCGAGGAAAGAATTTGCTGTATTGCAGCTTCGCTATTCTTAGTGTTCGCTGAATAGTGTTCGAGATCAGAACATTCGATGTTTTAATACTTCAATGTTCTGATATAGACCCATTTTATTAATATTTTACAAATCAATAATCATGTCATTTATTGGGTTAAGAAAATAATAAAAATCTTGTGTCAAGATTATTTTGTAGTTTACATCTTATATGCTCAGTCTGGGGCCTTGTTCTAAGCCATGTAAATCTTTTCAGAAGTACCCCTATCTTTGATGAAATCCTCTACAGCATCATGTACATGTCTCATTGGGGGAAATCCAAGTTTGTCCAATGTAGGTACTATTTTTTTTTTTAGCATGTTTGTAATATCATAGTAAGGAATAGATGAAAATACTTCAATTGCTCCAACACTAAACTGTTAGGAAATCATGTGAACTAAATAATTAAGCCTCCTAAACAGCTAAGGTACTAGATCTACATACTTTTCCTGTGTTGGTTTATTTATTTATTTTACATTTGTTGACCGGGCTAGTCTAACTGGATACATGTCCATTTTCAGTACAGGCCCTGGTAGAAAAGCTCCAACACACACACACACACACACACACACACACACACACACACACACACACACACACACACACACACACACACACACACACACACACACACACACACACACACAATATAATAATAAATGTTGCAACAGTACAAGCTTGACACAGCAGTTAATAATAAAAGTACAATACTAATAGTGAGCATAATACAAATAGTCAAGGTAATGTACAAAAAGTTGTTTACTATATACATATATACATAGAATTAAATTCTAATATCATGGTTTATATGGATCATTACGGAGAGGTCAATAGTTAGTACAGTATAGTATAAGGTGAAGAGTATTCATAGGTATAAAGTAAAAAAAGAGTTAGTCAGGGTTAGTACAAGGGCATAACCAATGTGTACTAAGAAATAGTTTCTGTTTAAAAAGTGTTATTGAGGACAGAGATAGGAGTTCAGTGGGAAGTAGGTTCCAGTGTTTTCCTACAGTATTAGAGAACAGAGGGTCTCCTGCTAAGTTGCTGGATCTGCTAGTACTAATAAGTACTTTATTTGAGGAGCGTAGATTGTTAAGATTGTTGTAAGAGGTAATGAGAGTAGAGAGTGTAGGAGTATTGGTGGGGTGATACAGGCTCTTATGGGTAATAGCAAGCTGGTGAAACAGAAGCTGATTTTGGAACTCTAGCCATCCTAGTTGCTTTAGATTGCTACAATGATTAGTTCTAAAAGGAGAGCCAATGGCAAATCTAGCAATATTATTATAGGAAATTGCCAGTTTTCTGAGGGTGTGTTTTGAAAGATTAGTGTATATAGGTGAAGCATAGAGTAGAGTGGAGATTAAGTGAGTTCTGGCTATAGTGGTCCTGGCTAATAGTGTAAGAAAGGGTTTGATTCTATAGAGGGATCCCAATTTTTTGTTGACTGCTTTTGTTGTGCTGTTAATATGAGTATCAAAGTTTAGGTTACTATCTATAGTTATTCCTAAAAGTTTGGTGGTTGGGTCAGGAGATATGAGAGTGCCATTTTTAGATACAAGTGTGAAATAAGCTGGGGTTGACTTTCAGGTTGGAGTAAAAAGTAGAAGTTTATTTTTTGGGGGGTTCAGGAGGAGGCAGCAGTTTAAAAAACATTGCTCTACTGTATTAAATGCTTTTTGGGTAAGGGACTGTAGCTCAGAAGGAGAATTGGCTGAACAAATTATAGTGGAGTCGTCTGCGTATTGAATACTGGTGGCATGAGGAACTGCTAAGTGGAGGTCATTAATAAAAATGGGAAATAGCAGTGGGCCTAATATGGAGCCCTGAGGAACACCAAGGGAAATGGGGAGGTGTTTAGATAGATTGCTGTCCCATAGTACAGCCTGCTGTCTATTGTCTAAGTAAGATTTGAACCAATTTAAGGTTGAAGGTTTAAGAGAAATGGATTTCAGTATATTTAAAAGGAGCTGGTGATTAACCATATCAAAAGCTTTAGATAAATCTATAAAGACTGCATTGGAAAGAATATTGTTGTTGCGGTTTTTGTTAATGCAGTCTGTAAAGGATAGCAGAGCAGTGGTGGTACTGTGGAATGGTCTAAATCCATGTTGACAGTTGACAAGTAAGTTATTTTGGATAAGATGGTTAAGTAGTTGCTTATGGACACATTTTTCCATTATTTTTGCTAGTGGGGAGAGTAAAGCTATAGGACAATAGTTTGAAAAGTCATTGGAGTTACCACCTTTATGTAGGGGGATAATGTGAGAGATTTTCCAAATAGTTGGGATAGTTCCTTCTCTTATGGTTCTGTTTATCAGTACAGAAATGGGGTAGGCTATGGCTTTGGCTCCTTTTTGCAAGTATTCTGCTGGTAGTTGGTCAGCAGAGGGGGTGGTAGGTTTTAGTTTTTGGAGAATAGAGCAAATGAAGTAGAAACAGATTGTAACTGAAATGATGGAAGTGGGCAAGTAGGAGAGGATGGCAGATTTGAGGTACCTGGAGATAGTTGACTTGAAAGAGTTTGGATGGCATCTGTGAAAAAAGAATTGAAGGCATTGGCAGCTTGTGTTGGATTCTCAAGGTTGGAGCCTTGAGGGTTAGGTGTGATAGATTGACCTGGATGTAGTAGTTTGTTAACGCTAGACCAAAACTTTTGTGGATACTTTTGGTGAGTTTGCTGTAGTTGGAAGTAAAAGTATTTTATCTAAGAGGATAGCATTTTTTGTAATATTTCTAAGTTGTCTAAAGTTTTGGTGGTCTGTAGAATTCTTAGTAGTGCACCATTTAGCCCAAGATTTGTTTCTAAGGAGGATTTTTTGCCTAGTAGCTATTGAGAGCCATAGGGCAGGTTTAACCTTATTTCTAATAGAGCGTGATGGGGCATGATGGTCAAGGATGGCTAAGAATGTGGAATTAAAGTATTCCACTGCTTCATCTAGTGGGAGGGATTTTAGCGGTAACATGATCTTATGATAAGGGTATTGAACAAGAGTATAGGAGGACCTAAGGGATCTAAGCAGGAAGATGGAAAACAAATACTAAAGTTTAAGCGATAATAGTAGGCAGAAGTTCAAAAAAACAGAAGTTTATATCTGATAATACACAGCAGGAAAGTGGGTCTTTCTGTTATAAGGATTGTGTTCACAGAGAAAAAGCAATGCACAATGGGAATTAAACAGTTGGTTAATATTATGAGGTAAGATAATTTTAGTATAGGTGTTTATACATTTACCGTATTTTGAAAGATTCTTAGGGGAAATAAAACTAAGGTTGGGTATAAGTATGTTATTTCCTATAGTGACACATTTCAAGAGAAAGGAATCAAGTACATGCACAGATATTTTAAGTATTAATGTGTTAGACAGCATTACCCATGGGTCAGTTATATATAGTGAAGAAGCCAGAGAATAACAGGGAATTCAAAATGCAAGTGTCAACTAGAAAATCATTGATGAAGAACAAAGTAAATGAATTGTCAAGTTCATTCTGGGGAGGTATTTCATAACTGGATAGTATTTGAGCCTCTTCTAAGTACAAGGAAATTAGTATACAATGTAAGGTTAGAAGATAAGAAACATGTAAAGGTCATTTATGTAGATGGAGAAAAGAACATGGACAAGAATCACTACTTGGGAATAACTGCAGTACGGCAGCCAGTAGAAGATAGGGACTGGTGAGATAATTACTGACCCAATAAATATCATCAGAAAAGCAAGAGTTCTTCAGCTGGAGGAATATGATGGAGTGGATGACTTTATCAAGCCTTTTTAGATCAAAGCACAGAGGGCCAAGTAAGCAGATCTTTATCTGTGTAAGAAAGGATTTAGGGAATACCTTTGAGAAAAGTGATTGTTGCTTAACAGGTGCTTAACTAGGTGAAAAGTCATACAGGTAATTCTTTGGGAAGTATTTGTCAGTGACAAAGCAGAAAATGTGTCTATACACTAGCTTTTCCATTTTTTTAGAGATGGGAGTGAGATGGGCAATGGGTTGATAATGCTGTGGGATTCCTGCTGCTGAGGAGTAGTATAATTATGGCAGGGTTTTCAATCACAAGGAATGGAACCTGTTTGCAGCAAGCGAGGGTAGATATGCACTAATGGTTTACATGTATACAAAGATGACTTTTTAAAGAATTTTGCATGTAATGAAAACTCTTTGTGTGGCACTGAATATTTCATTCTTACAATAAACATTTGAGCAGATTAGATGTTGAGATTATACTCAATTACAATTTAGGCAGGGTGATAGTGGATACATTTTACTGACCTGTCAGGAGGGAATTGATATAGGAGTGAGTGTGTAAGAAGGCTGGAAATAAAGTGCTTTTTGAAGAACTGCCTTACCTAAAGAGGCGGACAACTTTTTGTTTGCATTAGAAAACATTTATTTTCATGAGAGACTATGGCCCAGATGTGATTTTGTTCTCTCAAGATTAATCTAGGCTTGGAGAATGTGGCTTGTCAATTTATATACAGTGACAATTCTAATTGTATGCCTCAGATAGAGGAACTGCTGATGGTCAACATAGGTCTAAGAAGATTTCCAGTATCAACAGAGTGTACTCATCTCCTTAAGCAGGATTTTCAAAGCTTTAGTGATCAAAAGGTATGCACTGCCCTGAATCCTTATTGTTTTATTGGGTAAAACTAAGTTTAGATATGAAAGGGTACAGCATTAAAGTTGCTTATAGGTTGGTATGATTAGTGTATGTAAGAAGACAGAGGAGGCTGATATCTTTGTCTGGTGGAAAATGCACAGGCATTAATATGTAGGGATTAGTAAATTCAAAGGACAGATCCAAAAGAGCTGGACAGCAGTGACTGAGACAGTGTGGCAGAAAAAACTGATTAGAGTACCTGTCACTAATGCTGGTAATACAGGGACCAGTTGGCAAAATGGTTAATGTCTTTGCCTTCCATGCACAAGGTTCGATCCTGACCTCTGACAAATACCTGTTTGGAGTTTGCATGTTCTCCCTGTGTCTCCATGGGGTTCCTCCTATGTCCGAAAAACATGCTGTTTCCATCTCAAACTCACAAATGAATGGAGCTGTGGGCAGTAGCACAGACTCTGCATGGTGCCCTATAAGTGGAAGAGTTTACAAATGGAAGAGTTGTACAGATCAACTGATTTAAACATCTACATCTGTGTGCAGTATTCTCAAGATAGGAAAACATGGATCACAGATTGCACACTGTGGCAGGGCTAGGCATTCAATGGTGTAAAATATGGCTTTAGGTTATTTGGTCATGTTGACTAATGATGCCAAAATGGGCAAGGGTAGTTGCCAGTGAAAAGTATGTCGAGGATCTGACCTATGCCAGGGACCCATGCTAATGGTGGGAGGGGTATATGTGCCCCGATTGGCCAGTGTGTGCCCACCATAAAGCCCAGCAGCCCTGGGTAAATAAGCTACTGGCCATCTGGTGTCAAGTTGCCCAGCCTGGGTTACCTGGGATAGTTCTGTTGAGCAAAAGCTGGACATAAAACCAACCAACCTGTCAAACATGAACTGAGAATTGCTACCCTTAATGTAGGTTCACTGACAGGACGCAGCTTGGAAGTGGATGACATGATGATATGGAGGAGGTTGGACATCCTATGTATCCAAGAGACAAGATGGAGGGGCAGTGCAGCAAAGCCACTTGGCTTGGGATCCAGACTCTACTACTCAGGAGGGGGACAGGCTAGAAATGGTGTAGGAATTGTTGTGAGACAGAGACTTCAGAAGGCAGTGAGGGATATCATCAGAATTAATGACAGACTCATGGGAATCGGACTCCAGTTTAATGATAGGACAGTAATCATAATAATTGGAGCAGGTTTTGTGACAGTGAGTGCATTCAGACAGTAATTGCAGGATCTACTAGATAAAGCATGACAACATGAATTGGCATTTGATAATGGGTGACTTAAATGTACATATCGGGACAGACAGAACAGGATATGAGGACTGTCTAGGTTCACATGGGTGGAGCAACAGGAATAAAGAAGTAGAAGCCATTCTTCTGTCTGGCAAATGGCTTAACAGTAGCCAACACAAAGTTTAGAAAGAGAGAGTCACAAGATCACATACAAGAGTAGCCAACATGAAACTCAGGTAGACTTCCTCCTAGTAAGGAAAAGGCACTGGGGTAGAATCCATGATTGCAAAGTCATCCCCAGTGAAACAGTCAGCCCACAGCATAAACCACTAGCTGCCACAATCAGCTGCAAGCAGTGGTCAGAGAAGGCTCTAAGGTCAACAGAGACCAGGCTGAAGACCTGGAAGTTGACTGGAGAGAAAGTACAGCAGTTCAAGGAATTACTCAGGCTCTCACACCCCGAGAAGAGGAGGAAATAGGTGGAGTTGAACAAGAATGGCAGCACTTAAAAACGGCATGTGTTACAACTACAGAAAAGATATGTGGCCAAGCCAGGTATGGAAATACAATACATAAGGAAAGCTGGTGGTGGAATGCAGAAGTCCAGGAAATCATCAAAGGAAAGGAGGAGTGCAGGAAGAATTGGGAGACAGAAAAGACTGACCAGGCTAGGAAGGACTACTGGTTGGCTAACAAAGAAGCTAAGAAAGAAGTTGCAATCGCAAAGAACAAGGCATCAGAGGCACTCTACCAACTTCTGGAAAGTGACTCAGTAAGTGGCACAAAATAATCAGGTTGCAAGGCAAAGACAGAAAGATAAAGAAGATAGTCAGACACCCTTCATAACGGATGCCAGCAACAACCTGCTCACCAGTCCACAGGACATCAAAGGCCGATTGAAGGAGTGTTTCCAGCAGCTTCTGGATGAAGAAAACCCCAAAGAAGCTGTACTGCCACAGAAAAAGCCTACAATGAAAGAAGAGGAGCCCACCCTAGAGGAAGTAAGAATAGCACTAAAGAAAATGAAGTCAGGGAAAGCAGCAGGCTCAGATGAGGTCACAGCAGACAGAATAAAGATGCTGGGGTGACATAGGGGAGAAATGGCTCCTGAGGGTACTCATAGCAGTGTGGAGAGAAAGGCGTATTCCAGATGACTGGAGAATAAGCATACTTGTACCAGTGTACAAGGACAAAGGGGACTTCCACAACTGTGGGCATTACAGAGGCATCAAACTCCTATCACATTGCATGAAAGTTCTGGAAAGGGTGACAGATAAATGGATACACAGAGTAGTAGAATGTAAAATGGGAGAGGAGCAGTTCAGTTTCAGATCAGGATGCAGCACAACTAACCCAATGTTTGCAGTGAGACAGATACTTGATAAGCTAGAGATGAGGAGAGAGTCCAACTGGGAATTCCTAGACTTGGAGAAAGCATATGACACGGTTCCAAGATAGCTGATCTGGGCAGTACTGCGGTGGTTTTAAGTCCCAGAAACATTGGTAGAATTAGTGTAGGCTATGTACAAGGACCCAATGACTCAAGTACAAAACAGTGCTCAGCCTCACAGTTTGGTTCCCAGTGGAAGTGGGTGTACACCAGGGTTAATCTCAGAGTCCACTGCTGTTCATACTGGTGATGGACTACATTAGCAAACACATCACAGGGGAGAAATCAACAAAGCTGCTGTATGCAGACAACGTGACATTACAGGCAGACTCTGAGCAAGAACTTCAGCAAAGCAAAGGAGAATGGAATGTAAAACTGAAGGCACATGGGATGAAGCTAAGCACAGATAACACTGTGGTAATGGCAGCAAATTGGGGAAGTTAGAAGAAGCTGAGAATAGAGATAGAAGGGGAAGATAGTGGAACAGGTAAACAGCTTCAAGTATCTGGGAGGGGTGGTTGAGGAGAAGGGAGGTCTGAATGAAGAGGTCAAAGCTAGAATCAGAGGGGCTGCACCCAAATGGCATAAAGTGACAGGTGTAGTCTATGACAGAAGAACGCCAAAGAAGCTGAAAAGTAAGGTGTACAAGACAGTGGTGCAACCAGTACTACTGTATGGTACAAAACATGGGCAGTAAAGGCAGAACAGTTGAAAAAGCTAGAGGTGATGGAAATGAAGTGCTTGAGAAGGGTGGTAGGATGCACACTGTGGGACAGACACAGAAATGAGGATATAAGAGCAGAAGCCAAAGTAGCTCCTATTGCAGAAAAGATCAAAGAAAACAGATTATTGTGGTTTGGACATGTGCAGAAAAGAAGAAGACAATCTGGTGAGGAAGATTTGGAACAGACAAGAAGAGGGTAGGAGGAAGAGTAGACATCCAGCATAGAGGTGAATGGATTGTGTGAAAGATCTGTGACAGTCAGGCATGAGTGTTGAAAAAGGCAGGAGTGTAGCACTGAATCGAGAAAGCTGGCGACAGTTAACATGATACCCATGTAGAAAAAAATGGGAAAAAAGGTGCTGATGATGATTGAGTTTTGCTTGATTAGGACACGGACAATCTAAGTTTAGATCACTGAGCATTTTGAAGTCGTTTTTGCACAACTATTTATCTATTTTGTTAGAATACAGTTAAATATGTCAAAGGAGGAACACAGAGAGATATAAACAACAAAAATATACAAGTCTGTTCTGTTTCCTAGTCTAATTAGGCAATAAGTGATTTAGGGTCAGAGACTAACTGTATATTTCTAACTGCTAGGGGCCTAACTTCAAAGTGCTTGTTGACTAGCAGAAATCCACTTCCATTCCTGGAACCTGGTTGGCTCATGCAGAAGGAATGGTATGACTGGTTGATGTGTGTGGAGAGGGTGAGGTGTGGCTTGAGCTAAGTCTCTGACATGGTAAAGATGTCGGAGTTGTAGACAGAGATCCGGGATTATAATTGTGCCTGTATGATTGGCACTAAAATGTAAAAGCAGGCAATTTTAAACATTTGGATTATTGGGAGGAACTTTAATTAGTGTAATTGTGGTATGTGTTAGTGATTCAAGTGGCAGATGGAAAACTGGAGTCAGGGTTAGATTCATTGTCCCTAGATTGAGGTAACGGCAAGAGTGATAAAAGGAAAGATTTGAACGTAGATTCATGTGTGCTGAAAATACCAGAGGCTAGAAAATTACATAAAGTGTTTTTAAGAGCACTGAGTTTCCAGTTAGAGGAAGTTGAGTGAAGGGAGGCCATATTACCCTGAAATAATGATGGGCTTGCTGTTGTGATATGTTAAAATTAGCATGTAGAAATGGTGACTAGTCGGGTCTATATTATATTGCACACTCAGAAGAGCAAACGACACATAATTGACCCCATGTAAGCAAAAGCTTATGTCGAAACTTCAGAACAGTGATTTTTTTCCAAGGGAAAAAAAATCTCTGTTCCGGAAAAAAAAAACTGTAAAACGCTACATAATGTGGAGGGCTTTGCCCCCGCATGCCCCTGACATGGGGAGCTATGCCCCCACACCCCCCTACTTAAATATATCAACTCTGAGATCGCACTACAGTGCCGAAAAGGCAAAGTAGCGAAAGCGGCCAAACAAATTCTTTCCCAGGGAAAGAATTCGCTGAAAAGCCGATTTGCTATTCGGCCTTTTTGTGCTTTTCAGTTCGACAAAGATGCATTCGACAACCTGCGTCTGCGACAGTGTAATAGGGAGCCGACTAGTCTACTGCAGAGTAAAGAAGTGACTGAATGAAGGCAAAGATAAAAGCAAAATAGAGAGGAAGGCAAAGTATTTACAGAGGGCTATACAGAGTTTGTAAAGAAGGGAAGTAAGCTACAACCACAGCTCTGTGTATGTAAGGAGGAGGTTAGTTGTGAGAAATGAAGAGCAGGAATAAAATACAGAACAGAGTAGAGGGCTAGTAAGGAGCGCAAGAACTGTCTTGACACCGCAGTGTAACTAGACTGAGTGAGTAATGCGATACTAAACTGTTCTGTCAGCAGATTTCTGTATAATGAGTGAGCTGGTATCTTCATAGTTTAAAGTGATTAAGTAAGTTATTGAGGAGAGGAGGAAATGTACTACCACAATGGTATGAGAAGTTAGATATTGTAGAAGAGAGGTGGTGCACTGAGTTATGCTGGTACAACAATATATATTCAGTAAATGTGACAGTGAAGTATATCAATCAAAGTTAAGCATTTTTGAGTAGAAATTGATGAGAGAATAGGTGTGTAAGAAAGATGAAGTGCAAGTCAGCAGAGTGCATATTAAGTGTAGAGAAAGGAAGATTTCTGCTAACCCAGTTTGAAGAATTAATTAAATCTGAGCAGTGCCCTAGTCTGCTGCCAACCAGGTTTGAAGTATTAGTTAAGGTTGAGTAGTGCCCCATTCTGCTGTCACCACAGCAGACTGTCCAAAAACTAGTTCTCAATAAAAGGAGAAATTCAAAATTTCACAATGCAGATTTCTCCTCACAAGAGGGAACATATTCCAAAATAATTAATTAAGGCCCCACTCTACTGCCACCACAGTCTGAAGTGGTAAGTACTTGTGAAGTACTATTCTCTTGCACCATAGTCAAATTATGGAACTCCCTTCCACCCACAATTACCTCCGTACCATCATGCACCCACTTCAAAACTTTACTAAAAGCGCACCTAAAAACATGCTGGCTATGCCCTTGCAACTCCCACTCTAATATCACCCACCCCATCCAACCACTACCTTTCTTTCCACTCCACTAACTACCTTGGTTATAGCAAGCTCAGATGCTCATAAGCCTTGTACTTATTATACAGCAGGAACTTCTTATTGTAACATTTGTTAATGTCTGTTATGTACTTCAAAGATAAAGATTCTAGTTGTCTAGTGATGTACCATGTTCTTCATCTGTAAATATGTTGTAAGTAATTGCTATGTTAAATTGTTAATCGCTATGTAATCCAATGTAACTACTGTCTGTTTATTTTAACTGTGGAGCTTTTCTCCCCGGGCCTCCGCTGAAAATGGACCTACGTCCAGTCGGACACTCCCGGTCAACAAATGTAAATAAATAAATAAATAAAGTAATTCTGAGGAATGGCTGGGGATGACCTTTTCTCCAAAAGATAAAACACAAGATCAGAATTGAAGAGAGTAAAATAGTGGTAGTATTTGAGAATACAGGAAACAAGTTACCACAACAGTTCAATTAAATAGACAAGGTAATGAGAAAGTGAAAAATGGGATGATGATATCATCTGAAGCATAGCAAGCTGGGAAGGTAAGAAGAAATGGGAGTAGAGAAAAGATGAATGAAAATTTGGCATGGTAAAGGCACATAAGTATGACAGAAATAGTGCCTTTAAAGAAGCTAAACAGTTAGACTGAGGCCTATAGCTGAAATAGTACTACAGCATGAAGGAGTTGGTTTGAGGAAGCCCAGTGGTCCAAACATCTGGAGAGAAGATATTATGGCTGAACTTTCACTTGGCTGGGGCAGCCTACCATAAACCATGGCAATATTGTAAAAATTGCCTGTGTGGGGACAGTAAATAAAATACACTTGGATCATGGTGTTCTGACCCTTTTGGAACTATGAATACATATGTCTGGTATTCCCTGGGATTTATACTTATTTCTGGGCTGCAGATTGGAGTGACTAAACACTTAGTATATTCAGATGTACAAGATATTTAATAACATGCTATATCAATATTTGCTAATATGTAAGGTTTTATATGAAATAATCTGGAGCTGATAGTTAAACACTATTTTAAACCCAGTGTTTAATAATGTAATTCAAGCACATTTGACTAACATTTACCAAAGCAGGATTTAGTAAAATGATAGAAGAAAAAATAAGCCTGTTTCCAAGAAAGGATTTTTTTTTTATTATAGTCATTTGAGGTATAATCAGTTTACCCTGTGGTTTCACATATTATAAAAGGAAAGGTCTTTTACTGGGATTCAGAAAGGTTACCACCAGCAGTAAGCCCTTTCTACCACTGGTGCTTTCCAGAAAGTCATATAGCATCATGGTGTGCTGTCTCTGTAGCCTACCACAACTGCTAATGAGATATTCTTTGACAGTGTCCTATGCTAATTAACCATGTGCTCTCTCTTCCCAGAAATGCCTGCAATAATGCTATTATCCAGCTGAGCAATTCAGCTGGATGAATGCCTTAAGCAGCTGAATCTCTCAGCTGTATAAATTTCCTATAGCGCTGTATATATTAGCTTGGCAGGCCAAGTTAAATAACTTAGCCAAAAGTTCACTTTCACCCACTATTTTCAATAGGTGAGATCTTGCTAGAAGCAAGTGCTGGGGAGGTGTGTGTGTGTGTGTGTGTGTGTGTGTGTGTGTGTGTGTGTGTGTGTGTGTGTGTGTGTGTGTGTCTGTGTCTGCCCGAGTAGGCCGAGCAGTGGGGTTAGTTTGGGGATAGGTAGGGTAGGTGTAAGTGTGTGCGTGAATAAGTCAGTGTGTCCATGAGTGTAAATGGGTGTATGTGTGTGGGGGGTGAGACATACCTTTAAAATCTCCTAGACTAACGAGCAACTCCTGCAATTATGGGGCCACTAAATACTAGGGAAAGGATATTATTCCTCTAACAGCACTTACAAACAACAGTTTTGAAAATTACCCTAACTGCACTTAAAAAACTAATAGAGCAACAGAGCTTTGATAACTATGCAATTTCACATCAATAAGAAGAATGAAACTCTAATGCCTGGCATTATTAACTGACTGTAATCATCCATGATTTATGAAAGACAGGAAACTAATAAAAAAGCCCACATCAGGGACATTCTACACACTAAGGGTGGTAAGAGGTATAGCAGTATGTGTTGGACAACTGCAAAACCACTAATGTGTGAAGAAAGTTAATTGTGCAAGTAAAATTACCATAACAGTATATGTTCAAATGATCACTGCTGCAGTAGCCTTAGCTATATGAGTTATATCCTGCTAAGGATAGAACAGACAACCAGATTACAAAGCATTCAGGGCACCTTCCACATGCTCAAACTGTTAGTCAGCTTGAGCTGAGCTGACTAAATGTCAGACTTTGGTGCCAAGCCTTTCAGAGTTTTCATGACAACATAGAAAATGAGGCTAAAGCCTTCTCATAGGAAAATGCTAGGAATATAAAACTAAATGTCCATATTCTGACATAAAAGAACTTAGAAGAATAAGGGGGTGGTGAGATGGAGTGGCTCTCTTCAAAATGGCAGCTCCAGTATCTGCTATATCCCTTCCATGATGGAGATCATCTAGATCTAAGTAGTAGTCAAATACAAGATATTTTACCCACTGAGATTGCATTACTGACTGAATCCATTCAGCAAATGCAGCTACTGATGGAAACCTTTCAAGTTTTTCATTATGGGAATAAGTAGAACATATAAAAAAACACAGTGATGGCGGTGGTGGATTGTTCAAGCAGTTGGAACAAACTACTCAAGACACAGTGTTGAAACTGGCAAAACCAAAGCATCAAACATCCTTCTTACTGGACATTGCAAAAACTTTGCATGCCAGTGACGACTCTTGGACAACCAAGAGAACCAAAATCATTGTAATAACATTAGAATATTGGGACTTCAGAAAGGGGTAGAACAGAAGAACGTGTTACATTTTTTACAAGCATGGATCCCTGCTACCTCGGCTTTTAGGATCATAGATTCATAGGTAAGTACTAGGCTAGCTGCCCTTGTGGGGCATTTTAAGCCTAGCAGATTTCCCATTTTGTGCTCCAATTAACCCATCCCATTTTTTATAGATTGGCCTTACCCATCCCATGGTCGGTAATTATAAATTATTCCAAATGAGAATAACTGGGATAATACCATAGATAATCTGAGTTGACCCATGTATGGGAAAAAGCATTCATGAGCTGCCTCTGTCTATTAATAGTAGAGGGGAAAGTCCTACGGTAAATTTCTGTTTCCCATCCATAGATCTAAGTCACGCTTGAAATGGACAGGGATGAACTTTGTTTTATGTGGATGGAGAGTCTGTTCCAGAGCAGAGGAATATCATCTGCAAAATATATCTGTTCCTCCAAACCATTCTGTTGATGTTGCAGATGAGGTTTAGATCCTTAGACTGAGTATTTCTGATGCCATTTGACTTGCTGATGTGCAGTAAATCCATCAGTAATGGGTTGCAGGACACCTTGTATGTCAGACAAAGGTCACCTCTTAGCAGTCTGCAGGATACCAAATAAACTGACAAGGCTTGTAGTCGATCTATGTAGGATATGTTGTTTAGGCCTTGTATCCATTTAGTAAGGTATCCCTGTGGGTATTCCAGTTATTGCATGTGTCTGGACAGATATATGCCAAAGGAGGCACTATACTCAGTAACTGGCTTAATGAGAGCTGAGTAAAGGGGAACAATGACATCAGTGGATCTAGACACAATCCCTTTCTTTATAAGCTTATAAACAAATTATTTTATTAAAAAAAATTTCCTTATTTCCTTAGTTACACTCATTTGCTTTCCCAGTATTCCTGACAATGTACTCTGCAGGGAATTTTTAATGTTTGCCAACTCATTACAGTCCCAAAATATATATTTCCAGTTACCTCTTGCCACTTTCTTTCCCAATCACACCTCCAACATTTGCCACCTGCTTGATGAAAAAAAAAATGAGACCCAGGGTATTTAGGAATTCCCTAGCAGAGGCAATAGTCTGAGTGGAAGAACTGAGGAGTAGATCTAAATACAGATCTATTTTTTCATGTGGAAGAAAAGCTCTTCGACTGGGGTGTCCAGGAGACACAATACTGTGAGGAGGAGTCAGCTGATACTTCTTTAACTTCTCTTGGTATCCCAGCCTGTGTAGAAGATCTCTTACCCAAGTGAAAGATAAATGACACTTTGAAAAAGACTCCGCAAAAACAAATCCATTTAAATAAGGAAAATATGAACACCCTGCAGTCTGCAATAGACTGTCCCTAGAGATAGGCACTTTGTGAAATACCCTTGGAGCAGCAGATAGACCAAAGAGTAATGCAGAGAACTGACAGCGTGATTTAGACCCAGAAACCGTACAAAAAATCTGAAATCTGGATCTGTAGGAATGAGATGATAGATATACATCTTTGAAATTTAATGTCACTAGAAAAGTCAAATGGGAATTAAGCGGTAATGTGTTGAAGACTAAACATTTTGAACTTGGGTACTATTGCAAACAGATTCAGAAAGGAAAGATACAGAACTAGTCTCCAAGACTCTTCTTTCTTTGGCATCAGAACATCCTGGAATAAAACCCTTCCCCTAAATGTGGAGCTAGAACAACTTCTATAACCCCCTGAGCAAGCATATACTGAATGAAAAGAGGCAGAATAAAAGTCTGGTCTGGTAGGAGAGGACGAATCCCCCAGAGAAGGGGGAAGAGACTCCAATTGTCATCTGCAACCTTTATGGATTACTTTCAGAGCCCATCTGAATGAAACTATCTGTTGTCAAAGAAAAAATGGAGAGCCGGGCTTTATGAAAGGATTAAGGGACTGCCAGGGTGGGTTGGAAGTCCTACATATAGTCATTCACACTTATTAGATTGTCTCTTCTTCTTCTGGGGCTTTCCTACTTTCTTTTTGGAGCCTGCCTGCCATTGTTTTTTAAGCATTTGTTTACCAGCAGCTTGCTGGGAGTGCTTGTTTTGCTTTTTAAAGAAAGCTGTACAGGAAACACTGAATCTTTTGGAAAACTTAGAGAAAAAGACCCTCAAAATTTGACAGATCACTTGAATCAGCTTTCCTCTCAAATCGCATTTTTAATTACCTTTACTTACAGCAGACTGTCCAAAAACTAGTTCTCAATAAAAGGAGAAATTCAAAATTTCACAATGCAGATTTCTCCTCACAAGAGGGAACATATACCAAAATATTCATCATATCCTCACAAGAGTCAAGCATGAACTTCAACATATGAGCATGACTATTGAGAACTCTAAAAACAAATGTTGCAGAAGAATAGACTTTCTCACAAATCTATCAAAAGCTTTCCCATCCTTGTTAGAAGGTGGGGCATTAGTATTAAACAAATGTTTAGCAGCAGTTGGATTTATTAAAGCATCAGTTGCATGGTCTGATATGGGATGACAGTATAAACATTTAAAAGCCTGAGGCACATTATAAAGTCTGTATGCTTTATGGAGAGCAGCCAGACTGGGTGTCAGGGAAATTGGAGGCTGTGACAAAAATATCCTCCAAAGAAGACAGGACAAGAATATGAGTAGAGGAATATGCATGGGTTCTGGAAATTCCAGTTGTAATAAATCATAATACCTCCTGAGGGAGTGAAAAGCATCAATGTTTTCCCACTGAAACAACTGATTCATTAAGAAAATAGTTTCAAAGAAAGAAAAGCCTTCAAAAGTATTGGCTGAAGCCACACTCTCCCCAAAATATGAATTGGAAATGTATTTTATTTTATTCTGTTTAGCATCTGTTTACCAAGAAAAGTCCAACTGGGACAGATCCCATTTTTAGTGAAGGCCTGGGGAGAAATGCTCCAGATGCATGTTTTTGGAATGTGGGAGGAAACCGGAGCACCCAGGGAAAACCCATGCGAATGCAGGGAGGACATACAGACTCCACACAGAATGCACCACAACCAAGAATCAAACCAGAGACCATTTCATTGTAAGGCAACAATCAGGGGAGTGGGAAGTTGGCATAATGGTTAAGGTGTTTACCTTACAGACACATGGTGTGGGGTTTGAGTCTCGCATGATGTAATTGGCCAGGCTTAAAATAGCCCATAAAGGCAGTTAGCCTAGTACTAAAATTATGAAACTATGCTAACCTCTGCACCACTGGACTGCAAAATATGTGGAGAAAACACATAATCTGTGCCTTCAGAATCATTTTGAAGTTCAACCTCTTGAATTCTGAAAATGAAGAATCCATTTTTTATTTAACCAGAAACGGTCATTCAGGAAAGGTCAACAGTCTGCCCTAAATCCTGACCTAAGCCAAACAAATTATTCCTGCCCAAAGTAACTAAGGTAGGACAAGTCATATATTTTTTGTCTCTTTTTGATAGATATTTCTGAAGAAACAGACCCACTTTTGCCAGCAAAACCCACCCTAGGAATGGACACATCTTTCTAGCTTGACAGAACAGCATTCTGTACCCCTTTTCCTTCTACAATCTAGAGTGGCCACTTTGCTAACTAAGGGCACTCCAACAGCCGCAGGAAATGTGCCTAACCCCTACTTCATGGTAGCTGTAGGAACAAAACCAACAGAACCCAAAGAAAAAGATGAGTGTGGCCTGAGGAACCAGTTTTGGCCACAGCAGAGTCACCCACATGTGACTGAGGCACTTTATAAGCCTGTTGTGCTGGCAAAGGCTGTTTACCAATATTTTTTTATGGCTAGCATTAGGAAGAAGGAAGAATAGTCAGTAAAACAGCTAAGTTGTAAAAAAGTAACTTTCCCCAATAAAACGCAGTAAAAAAAAAAAATACTTACCCTAGCCTGCAAAAGTAAAAATTACACAAATTTTAAAATATAAAAAAATAGTTTAAAGTTAGTTTACATAACTTTTAACTGCAAAAGTAAAAAAGTTATGCTATCATTTAAAAATGTGCAAATGTCATGCTACAGTGATTAAAAATAAATGTGTCTAAGAAAAATAAGTTGCGTACTCACCATAACAGTCCATCTGTGTTGTCCCCTTTTCATTCTTCCTCAACCTTGGGTTCAGAACCAAACCTCGAATCGGACTCATCTGGTAATATAGCTCATGGCCAACTAAAACTCTCGAGCTCCTCCTTACCCATAATGCACCAACTCCTAACATACCTCAGATCTAGTTTACTAGATAACATAAGAAATATTACAATAATGTTCCTGACAAAGTAAACCAATATCTTGAGCTCCATAAAAGACACTGTGGTGTCTTTATAACATCTCAATCTTCCACAAGCCCTTGATGACAAAGGTGGGGGGTTGGTGGATGGGGAGTGGAGGAAGAATGAAAATGGATAACGCGGGTGGAACTTTATGGTGAGTACACAACTTATTTATCTGATGGTGTCAGTTTTCATTTATTCCTCAACCACTGGGACAGAGTCCCCAGTTACCTGAAATCCCAGGTGGACTCTAAGGAAGGATGTTTCTGAGCACGGTTGCACCAAAGGCTGCTCTTCCCCATGATACCAGATCCAATTTGTAATAAGGATTTGCCCATGTAGCAGCTGCACAAATGTCATTCATGGAATGATTCGATAAAAACACTGATAAGGCTGCAGAGATCTAGCAGAGTGGGCTCTTAAAGGTTTTGATAGTGAAATGCCCGATTTATTATAGACAAAGGATATGCAGTCAGTAATTCATCTTGCCAATGTCACCTTTGTAACAGATTTGCCTAGTTTGTTGTCTGCAAAGGATATAAATAACTGATCAGACTTTCTAATCTTTGTTGTTCTGTGCAAGTAAAAATGCAATTGTCTATGAACATCCAGCAAGTCTAACATATATTCACATTTCTTTTCAAATTCTGGATAGAAAACAAGCAAGTTAATAGACTTACTGATATTAAATTCTGATACCGCTTTAGGATGCAAGGAAGGGTTGGTTCTTAATGTCACCCTATCCTTGTGGAAAATCAAATAAGGAGGTTTAGAGAATAACACTTGAAGTTCTGAAATTCTTCTGGCAGAGATAATAGCTACCAGTAATATCATTTTCTAGGTCAGAAATTAATGATCACATTTTTCTGCTGGTTCAAAAGGGGAATGGATTAAGGCTTGTAGTAGAAGATTCAAATCACATGGAGGAGTAGGATCTTCAAAAGGTGGTCTAAGTAAAATAGTACCTCTTAGGTAGGCCTTGTATATCTTGGTAGAGGCTAGGGAAGAATTGACAACTCCTATATGAAAGTTAGAGATTGCTGCCAATAATGGTAGAGGAGCTAGCTCCTTCACTGAAAATTTCTGCCAAAAATTCTGGGACACTTTGTGTAGGGGGTGAAAAGGGACTAATATGTTTTTAATGTGTCCAATAAACAAATCTCTTCCATTTACGTTTGTAAAATTTCCTAGTAGAAGTTTTATGGGAAGACAAAAGTATATAACATTCCAGAGAAGTCACCCTATTAGCCTAAGGTTTGAAATATCTGAATGAATCACGCCTGTCAGGCATACCTCTCAACTGTACAGATTTTTGCAGAATGTCCAGATTTTTGTCTCATATTTTTGGTCTATTTTTCATAAAATTGTTTTTTTTTCTGGCAAATTAGTGGCAAATCATTAAAGATTGAAGTTAGAAAGTAATGACAGACATTTAAGTTTCAGACTTCATACCCTTCAGAAAATTCATGCTAATGCAAAACCTGTTATTCTATCACCTTTCTAACTTTGTAAGAGCAATATTTAAAGTGTCCCTATTTTTTGGGCCTTTGTCCCACTTTTATTTATGGCTTTGCTCAGATTTCCTGCTCTAAGAGGTTGAGAGGTATGCTGTTAGGTGATAGAGGAGGTCTGGAATCAGATCTACAATCCAAGGTGGGTAATGTAGATGAGGTCAAAGGAAGGGGAATCAAACCTGTTGAGGCCAGTAAGGTGCAATGAAGATGACTTTGCTCTTCAACCTTGCAACTTTTTGTAGAAATCTAGGAATCAATGGAGTTGGTGTTAAGCATAGGAAGACAAGAGGGCTAATTGTGGAGCAGAGCATCCCTCGGTGATTCCCCCGGTGGGGGGATTAGGGCAAAAATACTACTGCACTTGTTGTTTAGGGGAGACGCAAAAAGATCGCAGCAAGGCTGGCTCAATGATAGAAAATCAATTCCATCACTTTTATGTCGAGACACCACTCATGAGGTAGTAGAATGGACCTGCTCAATTTGTCTTCTATCATGTTGGACTTCCTCAGAATGAGCACTGCTGTCAGAAAGTGGTTGGATGAGATTACCCATTGCCACACTCTGAGAGCTTCTCAGCACAAGGAGTAACATCTGGTTCCTCCTTATTTGTTGATGTACCAAACTACTGACATATTGCCTGTTTGAATTGCAACTTTCCCCAGAGGTAGAGCATCCTGAAAAGCTTATAGTGCTAAAAGCACTGCTCTTATCTCCAGGACATTTATATGCAAATTGGCCTCTTCGGGGAACCAAGTGTCTTTGACTGTTTTCCCCAGGAAGTGCCCCTCCTCACCCAATCTGGGATGTGTCCATGGTCACCATGGCCTTGGGTTGAGAGTTAATGAACAAATGGACCTGAAAAATCTGATCTGACCTTATCCACCACCAGAGGTATTTTTTGCATGCTTGTGTGATCCATATCTGAACTGACATCCACTGATAAAGAAATGACAATTGAGATGCTAGCATCCACTGAAGAATTATCATGAAATCTAGTCAGGGTGACTATAATTATGGTCACTGACACTGACTCCATGTCTTGAAGAATCAACTGGGCTGAAATTTTGGTGCTGTGAATAATTTTCATGATCTGGAATCTCAACATCTGCCCTCTGGCTTGGGGAAGTGAAGCTGATGCAGACACTGTATTGAAACTTGCCCCTATGAACTCCAGTGTTTGAGATGGCTGCAAGTGAGATTTGTTGTACTTTACTATGATTCCTAAAAGGGAGCAAGTTTGGAATACCTGGTCTCTTGCTATTATGAGTAGATGCCTGGTTGGGGCATTGATGAGCCGGTCATCTAAATACAGAAACAGCCAAAATCCCTGTAGTCTCAAGTGAGCTGCCACCACTGCCATGCATTTGGTAAACACCCTGAGGGTTGCGGTGAGACCAAAGGGGAGGGCTCTAAATTGATAATAACTAGCTCCCAGCCAGAAACGTAAGAACCTTCTGGACCACCTGTTCATTTTTATGTGATAGTATGTGTCTTGAAGATCTATCAAGCACATCTAATTGCCCTTACCTAGAAACAGCAGGATAATCTGAACTGTGACCATCGGAAACTTTGAGTCTCAAAACGATTTGTTCAGTTTGCTGAGATCCAGAATTGGCCTCCAGTCCTCTGTTTTATTTGGCACTAAAAAGAATCTTGAGTAAGTTCCGGATTCTCTCTGGTCTGGTAGTACATCTTGGATGACTCTTTTTTTCTAGCATCTTTTGTACTTCTAGTGCTGCTGCTTTCCTCTGACTGGGTGGAATACTGGGAAACTTTTTTGAGGACAGAGGTGGAAGGGAAAAAGGAATGGCATAACATCTGGAAATAATCCTCTGCACCCATGTATCTTTTATTATATTTAGCCAGGTTCTCTGGTGCAGGGATAAACAACCTCCATTTGCCTCCACAGTGGGGCAATCAGGCCTCCTTTCAGGAGTGTTGGTAGGGCTCGTCAGAGAAAGTGTATGTAGAGCCCTGGTTTTGTGGGCCAATTCTGCCACATGAGCAGCGTCTTCCATTAGCATTCCCCTCATCTGTCTCTGAGG
Organism: Protopterus annectens; assembly: GCF_019279795.1. Lineage (NCBI taxonomy): Eukaryota > Metazoa > Chordata > Ceratodontiformes > Protopteridae > Protopterus > Protopterus annectens. The sequence continues at coordinate 1,144,209,597 of NC_056737.1, read as the reverse complement.
GAACCATCTCCACATGGATCTTGGAAAGGACCTTGAAACTTTTTGAACTACATTTTCCATCCCCCTTGTTGGTTCCTAGAGAAGGTCCTTTGAGGGGTTAAAAAATTTACTTTTACAGCAAAGGGAGTCTTTCCATCTTTCTCACATCTGGAGAGTGTGTCCTTCATTTTGGGGTCAAACAAGGAAGATCTGTCAAAAGGAGTACTGACAAAAGAAGACCTGAGGGGCTCCTCAAAATCACACAAGTGCATCCAGGCATGCCTCCTTATTGAGATGCCTGAACTCACAACCCATGAGGTAACCACAGCAGCATGAGAGATAAGCCTCATGGACAAATTTGAAATGTACTGTAGGGCTGCCAGCTGCAAGGCTACCAAAGCATGAGTCTCAGCAGTAGTGATCTCCGAAAGAGTATTTCAAAGTTCTTTTATGAAATCTCTTTGAAATCAAGTGAAATGTGCCAAATAGTTCAGCGACCTAAGAGCGAAAGTCACCAAAGCATAGACACACTTCCCAAATCTGCCCAAAGCCCTAGACACTCTGTTAGGGGGATGGACTGTGCAAGTTCCTTCTTTGTGGCCACCGCCATGACCTTGGCATCTACTGGTACTCCCTGCTCCAGGATTCCCTTCCTGTTGGTGGTGCCAGAGTTCAGTCTGGTCTCTTGGTGATAGGTTCAACCACATCAGGTTCCTTTCATGCCCACTGAGAGATCAAATCAATGAGCTCATCAGCAGGTGGAGTTACCCAGGAGGTAGATGGGCCAGATCCAAATGCCTTCAGGAACACCAATTCCTCTGGGGAAGGATTTTGGGAGGACCAACTACTCCATTGTTCGAGGATCTCTTAGAATGTCTACAAATGAGATGTCTTCAGGTGGTGATCTAGGGGATCCCTCCCCTTCATCAAAATTGGTGTCTTCTGTGATAGATTCCTGTGGGGAATCTAAGCATATCCTTTTGCACTTTCTCTTCTGGGGTACTTCCTTGGTGGGATGTTCCAGGGAAGTATCAGAAGAAATGGTAATACCTTGCTGGGTAGCCTGGAGAGGTTGGACTGGCTGTCCCTGTGGAGTCAAATGTCGAGGCTCAAGGTGCAGAGACACATGAAATGTTGAAGGAAGATCCAAGAGGGGGTGAGACTGTCCATCTTGCCAAAGCAGAGAAAACTCTCTCCACTACCTCAAAGGCAGACTTTCCTGGGGAGAAGGAAACTGATGGAGCCAAGAAGACATGCTTCTGCTCCATCAGCTCCATCTACCCCAAAGACACTCCACCACGGCAGAGGTTGGAGCCAAACTGTCCAAAGCTGTGGCTCCAAGAGGCAGAGATGGCTCTGAAAACTTAGAGTCGACTCCAACACCTTGGATCCAACTGGGACACTTCAGCTCCAAACTTGTCTAATCCAGGGCACACAGAGAAATCCTTTCATCCAAGGAGATGACCATCCTTGGGTCTGATCCAGACATTCTCAGCAAACTCAGAACCAAGGACTCTGAAACAAAGTGTCAAATCAGAGAAGGAGCCAATAATGGAATGGTAGAGCTGGCCAAGACTTCCTGACCTGAAGGGTAGGTGCTGGGAGAACTCCATCGGTATCTGCTCCAAGAGAAGCTTACTCATCATTCTATCCAGGTCAACGTTGGTGAGACTCCTGGAAGAATGAGATGAAACAATTGATGGAGATTTAGAACATCATCTCTCTAGAAAGGGGGAAGGGACCCTAGACAGCACTGGGTCTAAGGAAGGAGAGTACTGGTTCCAAGGAAGTGATTTAGGATCTGACATACTCCGATCCAAGGATACTTTAATGGATTCTGTTGAAGTCTCTGAGGCAGAAGGCTTTGGAGCTGAACTGAACTTTTTTAGTGGCTGCTCTGTTGAAGATGGAGTTGAGGATTCCAACTTCTTTGGGGAATCTTTTGTAGTCCCCTTTGAAGTTATTTCAGGGGAATGAACCCTAGATATGGCTTCTGAAAAAGTAGTAGCCAGTAGACTCTTTAGCATCAAGTTATTTTTATGGTCCACTACTGCTCGTGGATTAAAACTCTTGCAAATACTGCATCATTCTACATCAAGATGCTCTGGCCCTAATCAATTGACACAAAGATCATGAGCATCCAAACAAGGTAACTTATGGCCAACACTTCCTACACTTTTTAAAACCTTTTACAGATATTTTTGATTTCTGATAAAAGCCAAGATAACAGGGAATTTTTTCTTTTGAAAGGGTAAAGAGGAATGAAAAAATGAAAGAGAATATACCAACAGTGTAAGAGGAAGAAATTACAGACAAAGTTTTAAGATTTTAAGAAATTAGAAAGAAAAATACCAACAATGGTAATCAACAAATACAATAAGTGTACAAAGAAATAAAAAAAGAAGAAAAGGAAGAAAAAGTCATTGGAACTCAAGCAACTTGCACGCAAGGCCACAACCTGGTCTGTGACATTAACAGAACTTGTTGGTGGGATAAATGTGTGTCCCAAAGTCTCCACCATCTGTGGAATAGACTCCCTCTCCACGTCAAGCAGAGTACCTCTCTGGCCCTCTTTAACAGGAACCTAGATGACTGGATGGGAAACAGAAAATACACCCCTGGGATCCCACCTGTCTCCCTGCTGGACAGGGGGAAACAAGTGCTGACTTTGTGTGAACATGGGCAAAATTCTTGGCTAGGCTTATAAGGGCCTCTGGGCAAATAGCCTAGTATCAACCTATGGAATAACACTTATCTTTAAATTCACTCAAGAGCACAACTGACCACATCTATATGCAAACATGATAAACGGTATCTGAGGTATGTTATGAATTGATGCATTATGGGGTAGAGAGAGCTCAAACGTTTCTGTTGACTACGAGTTGTAGTGATGGCTGAGTTGGATCTGAGGTTCAGATCTGAACCCAATGGTTGAGCAATGAATGAAAACTGACAACATTAGATAATACATTTTACAGACAATGTAGTTTTTTTTGTTTTAAAAAATAAAGTGGAAGCTTTTTTATCCCCAAAGGGAACTTATCTGCCCAGCAATGGAATATAATCAGCTAACTGTCTATCCTCTAAAGGACATATTTCTCAAAGCAAAGAAAATGAATACTAAATCTGAATCACATATGATTTATACAGATAAGCAACTTGATGAAGCAAGTGAAGTGGTAAACAAACATGTGAATGCCCTGCAAAAACCGCTATAAGAAAATGAAGGCATGATGGTACATCTGACAACTGCAAAAGCCCAGGGGCTACAAGGAAGAACTTGAGAATAATAGTAGTATCAAAAGGGCAAGAGTGCAAAGATTATATAAACTTTGTAAAGACCTGTAAAACTGGTCCAATAGCACTGAATCAGAAATTGTGCTGGAATGGGCTCATCATATCCTACAGATGCTGGGAAGAACACATAGACTAGCTCCTAGTCCCATCATCAAGTTTGCCAAATTCCTAGGGAAGGAATAAGTCCTAAGTAAAGTTTGGAAATCAGTCAAGACAAATCCAGTTTGTAATGAGTAATAAAGGTATGAGGACTGGCCCAAGTTGCAGCTGTACATATGTCACCCATGGAAGCTCTAGAGAGAAACACTGAAGAAGTTGCCATGGACCTAGTTGAATGGGCTCTTAAAGGTCTTGGTAAGGCTAGACCCAATTTTTGTAACTAAATACTCAGCAATAATTGATCTCTCTTTCTAATTTCTTTTGTTCTATGATAGTAAAAATATAACTATCAGTGGACATCCAATAAATGCAACATATATTCACCTTTGTTTGTAAACTTAGGAAAGAAAGAAGACTAGCAGATTAATGGACTGAGTGATATTGGATTCTGACACCACCTTAGGAAGGAAATAAGGATTGGTACATAATGATACTCTATCCTTATGAAAAATCAAAAAGGGAGTTTTAGAAGACATTGCTTGAAGTTCTGAAATTCTCCTAGTGGAGGTAATGGCCACTAGAAAAAGAAGCTATGTATTCACCACAACGTTCCACCTGTACTGTTAATTTTTTTCATCTCTCCTCACATATGGGTTCGGATCCGACTCAACCGTTACCAAGCTTGTGGCAAACAAAAAGCTCATAGAAACCTCCCCTTACCCACAACGCACCTCTCCCTATTACCTCAGATCTTGTTTGCTATAATTATTACAATAGAAAATGCAGAAAGAGAACTTAAGTCTGAAATTTTTAAATGAGACTACTTCTGGAGTATTCGGGATAATAAAATATCCTGAAATTTTGATTCCCGTTCAACCAGAAAAAACAAAGACAGGGAGCTGGAGGGATGGGATGTGAGGAGAGATGAAAAATCGACAATACAGATGGAACGTTATGGTGAGTACATAACGTCTTTATTTGATATCATCAATTCTTCATCTTGTTCTCACATATAGAACAGAGTCCCCAGCTGCCTTTATCCTGGATGGACTCATGGGAGGATATTCCTCAGAACCATTGAGCCAAAGGATGCTTTTCCGCTGGAGACCAAATCCAACTTATAATGAGTGATAAAAGTATGATGATTGGACCATGTAGCCACAGCACAAATGTCATCCATGAAGGCACTGGTTTGAAAAACTGCAGATATAGCCATTGCTCTGCTTGAGTGAGCTCTAAAAGGTTTACAAGGATTTATAGCTTTCAAGGAATAAATAAAGACGTGCAGTTAGACAGCCATTTAAATAACACAACTTTGTATGCTGGTAGGCCTTTCCTAGGGCCTGCAAAGGCAATAAACAATTGATTTGCTTTTCTAAACTCTTTAGTCCTGTGGAGATAGAAATGTAACTATGAACATCCAATAAATGTAGAACATATTTGCCTTTGTTGCAGAAGTTAGGAAAGAAAACAGGCAAATATACAGCCTGATTAATATTTCTTTGTGAAACTACTTTTGGCAGAAAGGAGGGGTTGGTACGCAGAGATACTCTGTCCTTACGAAATATCAAATATGGAGGCTGGAAAGATAGTTCTTTGTTTTTCTGATATTCTTCTTGTCAATGTAATAGTCACCAAAAACAGTTTTTCAGGACAGAAATTTAATATAACAAGTCACTGCAGGTTCAAAGGGTGGCTGAACAATCAGACGTAATACCAAGTTAAGGTCCCATGGGTGAGAGGGATCCTTGTGAGAAGGCCTTAATAACAATGTCCCTTTTAAGAAGGCTTTGCACCGTTTGTGGGAAATGAAAGATAGATTATCCATCTTAACATGAAAATCTGAAATGGCTATTAATTGTACTTTAATTGTAGAGACAGCTGCTCCATTATTAAAAATATGGGCTAGGAATTCTAAGACATAGTGAAAAGGTGCAGTAAAGGGTTCTACATTGTGTTGTTGAGCCCAAATTACAAACCTCTTCCACTTACTTCTATTAAGTTTTTGAGTGGGTAACTTACGAGATGACATCAAAATGTCACTGACTGGTGAAGAGAACATGAGTTGCCTGGCAATCAATGGAAAAGGAGGAACCAAGCCGTCAACTTGAGATTGTGAAGATTGGGCTGAATCATTCCTGTCGGGTATGACAGCATGTCTGGAATTGGTTCCAGGATCTAGGGTTACTTGTATAGATGAGGCCAGAGGAAGGGAAACCAGATTTATCGAGACCATTATGGACCAATGAGGATTATTGTCCTCTTCAACCTGTTTGCTTTCTGAAGGAATTTGGGAAATAAGGGAATTGGAGGAAAGGCATACAACAGACTAGGAGACCAATCATGTATGAGAGCATCCCTTGGGGATCACAGAAAAGTAGCTGTTGCATTTGTTGTGTAGGGGAGATGCAAAGAGGTCGCAGCAAGGCTGGCTCCAAGTTCAGAAAATGTCCTCCGCTACTACCTGATTGATGGACCACTTGTGAGGCATGAGGATATATCTGCTCAACTTGTCCGCTATCAAGTTGGACTTTCCCAGAATGTGTGTTGCTATAAGAAAGCAGTTGGATGAGATTGCCCATTGCCAACCTCGGAGGTCTTCTCAACACATAGGGTATGATCTGGTTTCTCCTTGCTTGTTTATGTACCAGACCACTGATATGTTGTCTGATTGAATTGACACAGTTCCCAGAGGAAGAGCAGACTGGAATTCTTGCAATACCCAAAGCACTGCCCTCATATCCAGGATGCTTATGTGCAGATTGGCCTCATTACAGACCAGGTTCCTTGGACTGTCCTCCCTAGATAATGCCCCCCCACCCCATCTGGGAAGCATCTGTGGTCACCATGACTTGACGTTGAGGGAAAACAATGGGTCGACCTTGTGTCAACTGTTCTGAATGAATCCACCAAGAGAGGGTCCCCCTTTTTGCATGCGTCTGTTATGAGAATTTGGTGAGACATTGGTTGATGGATGATTGACCCACTGGGCAGCTAGAAGCCATTGTAGTATCCTCATGCGAAATCTGGCTCATGGAACTAATACTATTGTTGCCACCACTGATCCTAAAGCCTGTACAACCTGATGAGCAGCCACCTTCCTGTTTTGGATTAATCTTTGTTTGACGCCTGAAAGGCGCTGGGCATATCGGATCCGACCAATCTGAAACTTGCTCCAAAGTCAGAGGAGGAGTAAGTGGGGGAATAGAAGGCTTTGATAGACCTAGAACCAAGTGTGTTGCGGCCGAGAGGTGTTAATGTGTTTCTGATGTGCTCAAAAAACAAACCTTTTCCATTTACTTCTGTAAAATGTTCTTGTAGAAGCCTTATGGGAAGATAAAAATATATGACAGACAGGGAAAGACAGCATCGGTTGTCTGGCTATTAACAGAATTGGAGAAACCACGCGGTTAGCTTGAGGTCTGAAACATGCAGATGAGTCATGCCTGTCAGGTGAGACAGGAGGTCAGGAACTGGATCCAGAATCCAAGGTGGGTAAAGCAGATGACACCAAAGGAAGGAGAACCAAATCTGCCAAAGCAAGTAAGGTGCAATGAGGATAACTTTGCTCTTCAACCGGGCAGCTTTCTACAGAAATTTTGGAATTAGGGGAGTTGGTGGGTAAGCACAGATGAGACCAGGGGACCAATCCCCCAGTGGGAGGATCAGAGCAAAGAAGCTGCTGCACTTGTTGTTTAGTGGAGAAGCAAAAAGACTGCAACAAGGCTGGCCCCACTGACGGAAAATCATTCTGCCATTTTCATGTTAAGAGACCATTCATGAGGCAGTAGAATGGACATGCTCAAGTTGTCTGCTATCATGTTGGACTTCCCCCGAAATGTGCATTGCTATCTGAAAGCCATTGGAAGAAATCACCCATTGCTACACTCTAAGGGCTTCTTGACACAAGGGGTAAGACCTAGTTCCCTCTTGTTTGTTGATATACCAGACTAATGACATGTTGCATGTCTCAATCACAACTGTCCTGAAAGGGAGAGAGTCTTGGAAGGCCTGCAATGCTAAATACCACCACTCACATACCCAGGACATTAATATGTGTATTGGCCTCTTCAGGGGACTAAGGGCCTTGAACTGTCTTCCCCAGGAAGTGCCCCCCACCCAATCTGGGAAGTGTCCATAGTCACTACAGCCTTGGACTGAGGGAGAATGAAAGGTTGGCCTTGTAGAACTTGATCTGATTGAATCCACCACCAATGGTATCTCTTGCATGCCTGAGTTGTTCTGTTTGGGCTGACATGCATTGATATAGGATCAACCATTGTGTTGCTAACATCCACTGAAGAATTCCCATATGAAATCTTGCTAGAGGAGCTAAAATTGTGGCCACTGACATTGACCCCAAAGTTTGAAGAATCAAACAGGCAGAAACTGTGGCACTGTGAATTATTTTCCTGACCTGGAATCTGATAGTTTGCAGTCTTGAAAGCATAAAGGGGAGCTGCCAATGCAACCTTGCTGAAAATCGCTCCTATGAATTCCAATGTTTGATATGGCTGTAACTGTGACTTGTTGTAACTTATGGTTATCCCCAGATGGGAGCAAGTCTGGAGTACCTTATCTCTTGCTCTTATTAGTAGATACCTGGTCATGGCGGTAATTAGCCAGTCATCTAAGTATGGAAACACTCAGAATCTCTGCAGTCTCAAGTGAGCTGCTATCACTGACATGCATTTGGTGAACACCCTGGGGGCTGTGGTGAGGCCAAAGGGCAGTGCACTGAAATGGTAGTGACTAGCTCCCAGATGGAAGCGTAAACACCTTCTAGACTGTCTGTTCATTTTTATGTGATAGTACACATTTTCAAGGGCTACTGAACACATCCAGTCATCCTTGCCTAAAAAAGGCCGAAAGGACTGAACTGTGACCATCTGAAACTTTGAGTGTCGAACTGCTTTGTTCAAGTCACTGAGATCGAAAATTGGTCTCCAGTCTCCAGTTTTCTTTGGCAGTAAGAATCTCGAATAAGTTCCGGATTCTACCTGGTCTGGTGGGACCTCTTTGATGACTCTTACTTCTAGCAGCTTTTGTATTTCTAGTGCGGGTGCTTTCCTCTAACTGGGTGGAACATCAGGAAATTTGCGTACAGATGGAGGTGAAAGGGATGAAAGGGAAAAAGGAATTATATAACTGCTGGTTATATCACGTATCTTTCGTGATGTCTAGCCAGGCTCTCTGGTGCAGGGATAATCAACCACAGATTGCCTCCAGAGGGGGAAAATCAGGCCTCCTTCCAGGAGCGCTGGTAGGGTCTATTGGAGAAGGAATCTCTGGAACCTTGGTTCTGTGGGCCACCTCTGCTGCATAAGCAGTGGCATCCATTTGAGTCCCCCCCCCTCTGCCCCCAGGGGAACTATCTCCATGTGGATCTTGAAAAGAACCCTGGGATTTTTTGAACCATATTTTCTGACCTCCTCATTGATTTCCAGAGAAGGATCTTTGAGGAGTCAAAAAACATATGCCCACAGTAGAGAGGGTCATTCCATCTTTTTCACAGCTGGAGAGTGTGTCTTTTAGGACCAAACAACGAAATACTATCAAAGGGTGCATTGAAGAACCAGGACTTGAGGGCTCTGCAAGATCACACAAGGGCATTCAGGCATGCCTCCTAATGGAAATGCCTAACCCCACCTCCCTTGAGACACCTTCAACTGCATGTGAAATAAGCTTCATGGACAAATTAGAAATAGACTGTAGGGTAACCAACCGGGGTCTATGTTCAGTCACTGAATGAGAACTCCATCAAACCTCTGTTCATTGAACTTTAAACACTGAATGGTCACTTCGGTGAGCATTCAATCATTGAATATTTTACCCAGAGATAAGAGACAGTGGACCAACATCCATACCAAATAACACACTAAAGTATATCAAATCCACCCAGCTGGGGAGCTATGTCCCCCCCCACACTTACATATACCAACTCCAAGATCACATTACACTGGGGAAAAGGGCAAATCTCCTAATGCTGGTCAGCCAACTCCATTCCCTAGGTAAAATATTCAATGACTGAATGTTTGCTGAAGTGAATATTCAAAGTTTTAAGTCTGATGAACAGAGGCTCAATGGATTTCTCATTTGATGACTGAACATAGACCTGCTAATGTGAAGCCGCAGACATTTGAGTTACAGCAGTACTGGTCCTAGAAGGGGATTTTGTCAGTTCCTTTATCAACTCCCTTTGTAATCTCGTAAAGTGTGCAGGTAGTTTAGCAACCAAAGGGCAAAAGTTGCTGAAGTATGGACATGCTTCCCAAATCTGTCCAATCCCCTAGACTCCCTGTTAAGAGGATAGACAAAGAAACTTGGCTCATCAAGTTCCTTCTTTGTGGCTGCTGCCATGACCACAGTATCTATGGGCACTCCCTTGTTCAAGAATTCCCTACCTACAGTACAGGTGGCACCAAAATCTGACCTGGTCTTTTGGGGATTTGCTCAGCTGAGTCAGGCTCTTTCCACACCAACATAGAGATCAAGTCAATGAACATATTGGCAGATGGAGTAACCCAGGAGGTAGACAAGCAAGTTTGAAAGGCCTCCAGGAACACTGATTCCTCTGGAGAAGGGTTATCAGAGGACCAACCACCCATCTACTTAAGGAACTCAAGAATGTCTTTGAATGAGATGTCTTCAGGTAGTGATCTTGGGGACCATTCTCCTTCATCGGAATCAGTATCCTCGGTGACTAACTCTTGAGAGGAGTCCAAGTGCCTCCTCTTGCACTTCCTCATCCTAGGCACATCCTCAGTGGGATACTCGGGTGAAGTATCGGAAGAGACTGTAAAACCCTGGTGGGTACCCTGGAGACTTTGAGCTAGCTGTCCCTGTGGCTCAGAATGATTTGGCTCAAGGCTGGGATCCAGAGGCAAGATCTGAGGGGGTAGCAGAGAACACTCTCTTCACTACCTCAAAGGGAGAACACTCTCTTCACTACCTCAAAGGCAGAACACTCCAGGTGAGAAAAAAGACAATGGAGCTGAGAAACAAGACTTCTGACCGATTGGTTCCCCCTGCCCCGAAGGCAATTTACCTGAGGCAGAAGTCGGAGCCAAGTTGTCCAATGTCGAGGCTCTGAGGGGCAGACACAGCTCCAAAAACTTTGGAGTCGAGTCTAATGCCTTGGATCCAACAGGGACCTTCAGCTCCAACAATAAACCAACTCTGAAGACATCAGAGCTGGTGCACTCAGAGATAACTTTGGATCCAAAGATAAGATCCAAACCTGATTCAACCATGAAGCCATGGAGGTGGAAACCAAGTTTGTTTTTAAGAGAACATTCTGAGCTGAGTCTTGAACAACAGAAGCATCCAATTCCCTTTTCCTACATTCTTTGAATCTGTCCCTATCTTTCTTTTTAGGTCTATCCTTTCTAATCTTGTCAAAAGGTTTCTTAGATACTGAAGATCCTGAAACAGATGGCTGAATCTCCCTTTTGCACAGGGAGAATATGCATGTTTAGATCTACAGTTTGAGAGGACTTAAGACCTAAATGATTAACAAATTTCACAAGCTGCACATAAATAGACCAAGCCCAGACAATACACACTCATTCTTGTGTGGGTCCTGCCATGGGATTTTGTGGCCACAGGCTACACATTTCTTCAAGCCTGAAGCCTTGTCTGCAATCTTGAACTGACAATGCAACAAGAAAAAGGATGGAAAGTTTAAGACAATAACCTGATGGGTAGAACACACCCAGAAAGGCCTGCAAGAAAGATCAAAGAAACATGACACTCAGTATATGGAATTCAACCACAAAAATAACAGGAGAGACAAATCACTACTGGTGGAAAAAACGGAGAAACAAGGGGAGAGAGAGAAAGAGAAAGACTACATTAAAAACAGCTAAATCACAAACAATGCTACACTAACTAAAAGCAGAATAACTGAGAAAAAATTGTGCAAAAGGACTGAAGGAAAAAGCAGTTAAATGAAAAAGCAGCAAACAAGATCTAAGGATAGTGGGGGTGGTGGTGCATTATGGGAGAGGGAAGGAACTTGAGCTTTGGATTCATACATATCCAATACATCCACTTGTTGAAGTGGACAGAAAAGGCAACATTGGATCTGATTTTTGTTACCTGAAACTTGCAGCATCTAGAACTTCTCAGTAAAAGACATCAGGTGGCACAAGCTTTAACGGGCAATTGGTGCAAACAAATTATGCAGCATCTCATTCAGAACCAAATACTGTCTGTCTCTCAGCATGGCTTTAGGCCACATCATAGCACCACCTTCACTCTCCTTTCCTTCACCAATGCCATATATCTAAACAGAAATAATAATATGCTATCATCAGCCCTCTTCTTAGACCTGTCAAACGTCAATGGCATGGTCAACCATCAATTACTCATCCACTCTCTGAAATCTATTTCTCTGGACAACCATACTATACAGTGGTTCCAATCCTGAGTGGTAGACAACATGCAGTACTATGGCAGGGCCAACTTTCCACCCTGTTACTTCTCACCCTTGGAGTTCCTTAGGGCTCTATTTTAGGTTCTCTACTCTATCTTTATCAATAACCTACACATTGCCATCCCAGAAGCAACCTGCATCCAATATGCAGATGACTCCACTCTGATCTGCTCAGCCTCCTCCTCAACAGAGCTGCAAACCTTAACCCAAAATACATTTAACACCGTTGAAAATTGGCTTTCTAATCACCGTCTTCTGTTGAATCCCAACAAGACTAAACTGTTACTCTTTACCCCCACATGTAGGTCCACCCCACTTTCCTTTACTATAACATCAAACAATGGTACCTCTATTTCTCCAGATAGCCACACTAAGCTCTTAGGGGTAATAGTTGATAATCTCAAATTCGATCTGCACATCAACAAAACTATCAAAACCGTCAATAAGAGGCTCGGTTCATTATATAAAAATAAACCTTTTCTAACCCCAATAGCTAGGATTGCAATTGCCCGCTCTCATCTTCTCTCTACCCTTCTATATGCTTCCCCTATACTCTGTAACCTAAACAAATCAGAGCTTACCAAACTCTCTCCCTGTTACCATCATATTGCCAGATTCGCCACAGGATCCACATACAGGACACATCACTGCTAAAACCTCAATCTCCTAGGGTGGCTAGAACTGCCAAACTTACATCAGTTCAATCAGCTAATAGTAGCACATAATATTCTTAACCAACCCGAAAACACCCCTGCACTGAAAAATATCATAAAACCATATACTAATGAAAAACCATTACGCTCATCCAACAAGCTGTTAGTCCAAACACACAAAGCTAATAACTCAGCTGTTGACAAAGCTTGGAACTTACTTCCAGTGGACATTACCCTGGAACCCTCTCTAAGGCTCTTTAAAAAAGGCCTCAAACAGTATTATAAAATGCACTGGCTCTGTCCATGTACCAACCCCGATTAATCTACATAACAACTCCCTAACTTAACAGTACTGTATTAGCTTCTTGCCCACAAATGCTTGCAGTGACATTCGTGTTCTGTACATTACTTTGTAAATAATAATTGTTGGTGTAATCCACCTGTTTAATATTTTATATTCTACTGCACACTGTTAAAATGGTGAATCCCTCTTGAGGGACACACCTTACTTTGTAAAATATGCTTGGCATGTATGCATGTTTCTTATCTGTGCAAATGGAGCTTTTCTCCCGTTAAAATTGTGAATTCCTCTCGAATGCCAAACCTGACTTTGTAATACCCTTGGCATGTATGTATGTTTTTATCTGTATATTTGGAGCTTTTCTCCCCGGGCCTCTGCTGAAAATGGACATGTATCCATTCGGGCTATCCCAGTCAACAAATGTAAAATAAATTCAGTAACAGATTCCATGTGTGATGCATAGCCAAAAAAGTCTAAAATATTCACCTTTTTTTGGCTACAACCTACATTATATCAAAGTGTAACAATGAGACTTAATGAAGCTCAGACTACCAAACAAGGTCTTCTTCAGTATCAACCTCTTAGTGCAAGAAATCTGGATAAAACCAAAAAATAACAGGGGGACAAAGGCCAAAAAATAAGGACATTGTTTTTTTATTTTGCTCTTATAAACTTACAAATAAGCCAGAATAACAAGTTTTTTTTTTGTTAGCCTTCATTTTCTGAAGGATATGAAGCATACCTCTCAACCTGGATACATCACAAATCTGGACAAGGCCCATTAAAAATAGGTACAAATCTGTATGCTGATTAACATAAGATTTACATACATAATTATGTAACCCCACCCACTCCAATGGAATTGTGGGATATTGACTTTCAAATGCAAACTGAAGGACAACCAAAATACAGCCCCAAAGTCCCCCTGCAACCATTCCAATGTCCCATTACCTAGCTATTTCGCTCCATTTACCATAAACACTAATGTGTGCATACTGCTTTACTTCTACAATGATTTGGATTTTATTTTTACATTTTACAGCCCAATGCACAAACACCAATAGACATCTGCTAAACAAAGAAACACGGTCTCACAATGAAAACAGACTTGTCATTAAAACTTCTCTGTCCTTGAAACTCACATTCATTGAAACAGCATTGAAACTCACACACCACATCCAAAGAAAATGCATCTGGCCAGTGGTGGATAAAGGTTACCTTTGCAATGTTTTTAAATCATTCACCCCTTGCACAGAAAACAAGAAACATACATGTGTTTTTTGATACACCTTCCTGACTTTATTAAATTATATTCCTTGTGTAATACAGCACACTTGTTAGACTGCATTTTACATTTATTGTTTGAACATTTTTCCAGTAGGCAATGAAACAAAATGCATGAACCAATGACAAAACTGCCCAATTCAGAACATTTCCATCATAAAAGTCTACTTCCACACCCACACTATAAATAGAATGTCAGTAGTGTAAGCCATAGATATCTTGCACAGCTTCTTGCACTTATTTTCATTTTTTTTTTTTGAGGGGGACAATAGGCCAAAAAACCAGGGACACATTTTAAACATTGCTTGTATAATTTTGGAAAGTTGCTAGAATAAAATGTTATGTTACCACCATGCATTTCACTGGCAAGTCTTGAACCCAGGACACTGTGCACTACAGTCAGAGCAACATACCACTATGCCAAATCAGCAGTTTCCTGAAAGATAGGAAGACTGAAACTTAAATGGCTATCATTTAGTGAATTCAGTTCTCACATCTCACCATAGCTCTCAACTCTTAGCACAAAAAAACCTGGAGAAAGCCAATAATGGGGTAATACAGCCCCAAAAATAGGGACAAATTTCAAATACTGATCTTATAAAATTGTAGATAAAAATAGGCACAGGTATCCAGTAAATCGAGAAGACCAAACCAAAATGCCTTAACGCTGATTTATTTATAAAAATTGTTTAGCGTTTTCGCCACTAAAAACAAAGTAGCTTCATCAGAGAAACAGTTTAAAAAGGCGCCAAACCTTTTAAATAGTTAAATACAAAGTATTGAAATACATCACTTCCTTACAATCACAAAGATAATAAATAAATAAAACAAGACCAATTAATTTCAAAAACAAATAAGCAATATTAACCATTAATGCAGATAATTCCCAGTTTAAAAAATATACATAAATGTTAAATTATGCTACTAAAGAAAAAAATCTTATTTATTTCGTGTCCCTTTAGTTAAAAAATCCTATTAATAATAAACAAGTCAAATGGTTTAATGAATATTAAATATTAATATTGAAAACCAATAAATGCAATACCATCTTACATTAAAAAGTGTATATGTAAATACCAGATGACAAAACTTAATTAATATTATTTATGACAGTTGGGCTTAAAAAAATGCATTTTTAACCCAATTTTTACAAAATTTATCTCAAAAAGGACTTATATTTTAGGACTGATGAAATGTTACAGTTTTCATTTAGGCCTGGGGAATTGAATGCATCTAACTTGAGCTGCCATTCAAGTTCCCGATTCTCCAATAATAAGGAGCAAGGGCCCCCCTGGATACTTGATGGAATGTGGTCAATGGCCATAAAATGAAAACTATATCCTGGATTATTGACTATGTGTTTGGCTAAACCGTTTTCACATTTACGGGGAGTCCAGCACGATCTTATAAAATTAGAAAATTGTTAGAATAAAAGGTTTTGTGTTACCATTTATTTTCTGAAGAATATGAAGTCTGAAATTCAAATGCCTGTCATTATTTAATTAATTCAATCCTGCAGTGATATGCCACAAAAATCCTGAAAACCACAGATTTTATGAGGAACAGATCAAAAATATGAGGAATACATTTACAAGTGGTAGTGGCTAGGGACTTTAGGCTCTATTTACCCTGTACCCAAGGTACAGGGTTTGAGCCAGAGTTAAAATGGGGGTGCGCGCACACACACACACACACACACACACACACACACACACACGCACACACCCTTTCCGAACAGAAATACAATAAAAATGTTTTCCTTACTTCAAGTCCATTTTGTTTGCACAGCCAGCCCTTCCATTCATGAATATAAAATCCTTTTGCTTGCATTGCATAGCCAGCCATAAAATCCTTTCCATTTCAGAAATACAATAAAGAGCCCTAAATTCCATTAAATAAAGAGCCTTCTAAATTCCGTTCTCCCGGAGTTCCGTTCCCACTCACAAAGCATTTGACCAGCCGGAAATAAAGCATTTGAAAAGCCAGGCAAGCCCCAGCCAGAAATGCGAGCTCCTTGAGCTCAATTCCGACAGGCTGGTAGCCCTGACAGAGTTGATGTCATCGCGCATGTGATGACGTCAGCTCACAAAGCACGAAAAATAAAAAAACAAAGAAAAAAATTGGAAATGAAGGGATGCCACTCAGGAATCATGGCACCTCATTATTTGGATCACAAAACTCGGTAAAAAATGAGTAATTTGGTATGGCTGGGAGGTATGATATGAGGTCTAGAATGCAGATGTTTGCCATTATTTAGTGATTTCAATCTTCAATCATATGCCAAAAAAACACAAATTTTATGAGGAAAAGACCAAAAATATGAAGCATTAATCTGGACAGTTTGCAAACTTCTGGACAGTTGAAAAGTATGCAGTGACACAATACAGAAATGGCAACTGCAATTTGTTGCAATTTAGGACATATTTTTGAATCTGCCAGATGATTGCTATTTGATAATTCTTGCCTAACTGATCCAGATTTGATATACATATCTTCCTTAGTTTGAATATGTTTTGTGAATACTAATGCTTACATTTTTCTTTTAGTTATGTCTAGGTATATTGGAATGAAAACTCACTGATCTCAAACCCAGTAGGCCTCAACATTCACTTTAACAGAAATGAGCCAGTTAGGAAGCATTTTGTTTAAGTTCATAGCTATATATAGCCAATAAGGTCAGACAACCAAAGACGCCAAAAATATAAAACGATAATGAGGTTAAAAAAGCATAATTTGACATTTCAGGACAGAACATCTTTATAATATGTGAAATAAAGTTATCAGTTCTGTCACTGGAACTGGTCTTCAAGGCAGAATTTGTCCATTACAGGATGAGGTCCTACTTGAGTCTGTTACTTTACTAACTAGTTTTTACGCAAACAAATTTTAAATAATTTAAAGTAATAAAAGTGGCCTTAATTTCCAGTGTGTATAAGTTTATGGTACGTGGTTTTGCCTTAAAACCACAGTTATAGTTTGAAGTATGTTACGTTGGTCTTGTACCTACTAAGTTTGAAATTAATATGGAAATCTGGGGTAGAATATTGCAGAAAAATTTTCTGTTTCATTCTTTTTAGTTTTTCTCTCCTTCTGGTGCAGTCATAACTAAAAACTGATCTATATTTACTTTATAAAATCTGCTGCAAAATGTATGTTTAAGCATTAAATACATGTTGTTGGTGTTTTTTAACATACTATACATATAGATGGTCACAGCATACAAAGATCTCTATATTTGTCATGTTTAAAAGTAAAGGTAGTGCATATCAGAATTCTCAGTTTGCATTTTTATATTACACTTTAACTTGCATTTTTACAACTGATGTTGATGTTTTCTAGGTTTACAATTTTAAAGAACTGTATAAGCAAGTGGGAGAGGTATGGGTACTATGTCTAGGACTGAAACATCAAGGATGCTAGAAAAGCAATGCAGACCAAAAAAGCTGACAAGTAAAACTGAACACACTGGCAATCTTTTAATATCAAATAAAAGAGACAAAAAATATGGAAGGTCAAAAACAGGAAGTTGTTAAAGGAAAAGTCCATCCTCTCAGACAAATTAACTCAACCCATAGGTTTCTTTTCTGCATACAGTATGGTCACAGTATTGCTTAGGTACTGGAAACCTACCTGTACTTTATATAAAACTTTAATTTCCTTGCCTTGAAAGCAAAGGAAGGGAAAGACAGATTTCTAGTAGCAGGCTTTCTTGCCTCCATAGTATCTGCTGCATATCCACAGTAAACAGATGAGTAATAGGAATTAAGACCCTATCATCCAGGCATTCAGCTGATGTTGATTGATATAACAACAACGACCAAAAGAACACCAGTGAGTAACAGCTCAACTTTCAAAAATTTAATAAGCAAAAATATCTCACTTCTCTTAGCGCCTCGGCCAACAGCCTTTACAGAGTAGAAAACAGGATGCACATTCAAAGTGATATATATAACAAAACTCATCAATTAATACATTTAAACAATCAATTAATTATTCAATTATAAGATCTTGAACTTTTAAAGTTTTAAAACTTATTTGGTGACTGACACTGCTTTTCTTTTAAAAGCGGAACAAGATTTCAAAGCTCTGCTTAGTAAGGGTGTCAGGTTGCACTATTTCACCAAAACAGATGTAGACCGTAAAATTGTAGTTAAAAATAGTAAGGTGGCAAAATTTTTTTGCCTACCCAAGGTACATAAAAATCTGGAGCGACCTCCGGGTCGACCAATTGTGTCTGCTTTTCATTTTTTTACATACAATTTGTGTGGCTTACTACATGAACATTTGTTAAAGGAAGTTGTTAAATTGCCTTCGTATATCAAGGATTCCTTTGATTTTCTGAACAAAATTAAGAATATCTGTTGGTTAGAAGGCATGTATTTTATCACCACTGATGTGGTGAGTTTATATACAAATATAATACATAGATTTGGTCTGGAAGCAATACTAGCTTTCATGGGTGACCACCCTAAAACACATTTCATGTTGGAACTCACAGAGTTCTGTTTGACCCATAATATTTTTGAGTTTAATGGCACCTTATATCAACAACTGAAGGGAACAGCGATGGGGGCTGCTTTTGCCCCAGCTTATGCCAATTTATTTATGGGCCTTTTTGAAAATAAATATATTTACAAACATTCTTTTTTTAAAAAATATGTCATTGGTTACTATAGATTTATAGATGATTTAATTTTTATATGTGATGGGGGATATAATTTATCTACTACATTTATTAATGAATTGAATAATAATGAATTTGGTATTAAATTTGATGACACTTGTATAGGAGATAAAATTAATTTTTTAGATATTGCACTTATTGGAATTAATGGCAAAAAAATAACTACAAGCATACATAGAAAATTTGATAAAATGAATTGGAAAATGTGTGGTACTAGTTGTCATCCGACTCACACATTAACAGCCATTCCATATGGATAATTCATTAGAATTAAAAGACTAAGCAGTGATGCCTCTTTAGCTGCTAGTGAAGCTTTGAAAGCGGCTAATATGTTTATTGATAGAGGCTATAATGAACTAAATGTCATGAATAGTTTTAATGAAGTATTTAACAATAAAAAATCAAACAGTAAATATAGTTCTATAAAATATAATAATAATGAACAAAATGTAGATAAATTATTTTTTGTAACTAAATACACACATTTTTCCCCTGTGATTAATGGAACAATAAGAGAATATTGGGACTTTGTTAAGAAGGAAATGATCTCACTGAGAAATGTACAATTAATGACATCGTATAAGAGAGGCAGAAACATACAAGATTTTCTGGTACATAGTGTATATAGGGAAAAGCAAAATTTTATGTTAACTAATATTAATGAAGTAGGTACTTTTCCATGTAACAATTGTTCTATTTGCAAATACATAAATATGGAAATAAAATAAATTAATGGAAAAAAAATTTCCAATAGAGCTAAATACTCTTGTCTTAATACAGGGGTTATTTATGTTATTTTTTGTCCTTGCAAAAAATATTGTATTGGTGAAACTAAACGAACTCTATCCCATAGAATAAAGGAACATGTTAGAGATGTGAGAAATAGAAAGATGAATAGTCCCATTGCAGAACATTTTAATAACAAACATGATGGTAATTTGGAATGTATGAAAGTATCTATTTTAGAACATGTACCATTACATTTTAATAATGTTATTCTCCAAAAAAATGTGTTAAGACAAAAGGAATCTCTTTTAATTATGAAATACAATACTTTAAGTCCTTATGGACTAAATAAGGAATGTAACTGGCACAGTTTTATATGACTATTGTAACTTTAAAAGTTCTAGATCTTATAATTGAATAATTAATTGATTGTTTAAATGTATTAATTGATGAGTTTTGTTATATATATCACTTTGAATGTGCATCCTGTTTTCTACTCTGTAAAGGCTGTTGGCCGAGGCGCTAAGAGAAGTGAGATATTTTTGCTTATTAAATTTTTGAAAGTTGAGCTGTTACTCACTGGTGTTCTTTTGGTCGTTGTTGTTATATGAATACATATCAGTGTTGTTGTCTGATGTTGATTGATGTTGGGGTGTATTAAACATTCAGTTATTGTATGAGTAGATCCAGTCTGTGAGGAATCTTGTGGTAATTGCCCCTAGCCATCTCTGAAAGAAGGGAGAACCATGCTTGCCTGGGCAAGAAGAGAGTCACCACAATGATCTTGGGGGTGGGGTCCTTCTGAATCTTCAGAAGTACCCTGGATACTAATGGAAATGGTGAAAAGCACACAGGAATATTCCTGTTCAAGGAAAAGAAAAGGCATCGGTCTTCCAGGCCTTCTTGTATGGAGTCCAGGAACAGAATCTTGACAGTTGATTGCTTAGAGAGGAGGCAAAGAGGTCTACTTGAGGAATTCCCCACAGCTGGATCAAATCTTGAAGACCCCCTGATATAGTTTCCATTCATGAGGGTCTGCCGAGCTTCCCTGCTCAACAATTTTGCTCTTACAGAAAGTAGGATGCCTGTAAACTGAGATTGTGCTGTGATTCTATATCCCAAGCTAACAAGGTCCAGTCTACAAAGGTAGTACAATCTAGTTTCCCCTTGCTTGTTGATGTACCATGTGACTGTGGCATTGTCTGCAATCACTTAAAGAGATCCCAGTGACCAAAGATGGTTCAGAGAGTTGAGTGTCTTCATTAATGTAAGCATCTCCTTGATATTTATGTGCTTGTGTCTGTCTTTGGTGTCCCACACATCCTGCACTTTTATCCACACTGAAACTACACCCTAAGCAAAGTCCAAAGTGTCTGTGGTGACTGATATTTTGGAGTAGGGAGGGAGAATTGAAGACCTGAATTTAAGGATATCTGCTGTCTCCATAAAAGGATTTATCTTCTGGCAAACCCTTGCACTGGGGATTTGAAAAGATACACAATGTTAATGTTAATGATAGGACCAAAAAGATTTTGGATACTACTGTATCTTTCTCATGTGGTCTTGCCATGGGTATCATGAGAATCAGAGATGACATGAGACCCAAAATCTTGAGGTATTCCCTTGTAGTGACCAAAGTCTGAGTGGAAAACCTTAGAAATAGATCTAGATAAATATCTATTTTTTCTGTGGAAGAAAAGCTCTTTAAACTGAAGTGTCTAGTTGACATCTCTTTAAACTGAGGTGTCTGGTTGACACCCCAGGAACACTATCCTGAGTGAAAGAAGTCAAGAAAGATTTTGAATGTTCTCTTGGAATCCCAACTTGTGCAAGAGATCTCTCACCGAAGACTGAGATTCTAGACATTTTGAACAAGAATCTGAAAAGATAGACAAGTCATCTAAACAAGAAAAAATGTGGATAGCCTGTAGCCTGCAATGAGCTATAACTAGAGTTAAAGACTTTGTGAACACTGTTGGTGCAGTGGATAGTCTAAAGGGTGAGGAAGAGTCCTGATAATGTGATCCAGACACGCAAAACATCTGAAGTCTGGATGAATAAGGATGTGGTGATAAGTATCTTTTAAGCCTGGTGTTGTCAGTAAACTTGAAAAAGAAGAAGTAACAGGTTGTCAAGTGGCATCATTTTGAATGTGACCACAGTCAAAAATGTTTAGGAAAGAAATATCCAGATCTGGTCTTCAAAAATGTTCTCTCTTTGACACTAGGAACATCCTTGAATAAAACCTCTTCCCCACCTGGGAAGGCGGAAATGGTTCTATTACTCATTAGGACAGCGCTTGATGAAGAACTGGCTGATTTGAAGGATGTGAAATGACAGTCTGGAAAAGAGAAATTTCCTCCCACTGTCATCTGTAACCATGATGAATGATTTTCATAGCCCATTTGTCTGAAACTATCTAATGTTAAAGAGTAAAATGGATTTACAGACTTTCTGGAAGAAAAAATTGGACCAAGGTAGGGGGTCTTAGGTCACAAGAGTTCTTAAATAGTCATTCGACTTGTTGGACTGTCCTTGGTTTTGGGAAGTTCAAGACTTCTTTTTGGAAACCATTTGCCATTTTTTAAACATCTATTTACCTGTATTTTGTTAATACTGTTTTTTTTATGTTTATTTTTTTTCTGCCAAAATTGAATGAGGAGATAGAAAATCCTTTGGAACAGGTGTATATCACATAACCGAAATCCAAAAATATGGAACACCATAAGCTCGAACTTGGAATGTCGAAATGTGATATAATCGACAGCTCAGAACAGCAAATATTTTTCCAGGGAAAAAATTTGCTGTTCCGAGAAACACACACACAACACAAGCACACCAAAAAGTAATCCAGACATATACACAAAATCCTACTTCTAACCCTACACTAAACCATACATACACTTCTATCTATCCACTTCCCTTAACCCAAACCCTAACCCTAAGGTCCGTGACTATCGCACACTCACCTTACCTGCTCCTTAACCCTAAGGTCCATAACTATCGCACACTCACCTTACCCGCTCCCTAACCCTAAGGTCCGTAACTATCGCACACTCACCTAACCCACTCCCTAAACCTAAGGTCCCTAACTATCGCACACTCACCTTACCTGCTCCCTAACCCTGAGGGCCCTAACTATCACACACTCACCTTAGCCGCTCCCTAACCCTAAGGTCCCTAACTATCCCATTCCCGCACTCACCTTAACCCGGTCCATAACCTTCGCACCACACTGGAGAAAATAGCAAAGCGGCAGAAACAGCCCACCAAATTATTTTCCTAGGAAATTATTCGATGTTTTGCAGCTTCGCTATTTTCAGCGTTCGCTGTTTTGGGTTTGATATTATAACATTTGACATTTTACTACTTCGATGTTATGATATAAACCCTTTGGAACAGTTGTAAAAGGAGGGCTGAAAATTTGTAGAGACTCCCGGGATCAGCTTTGCTCTTTTCATCACACTTTTTGACCACCTCTGCAGCAGAGAGGTCAAACATTAAATCTCCATCCAATGGAGAATTTAAAATATAATTTTTAACATCATCCATGAGGTTCTAAGAATGCGACCATGCAAACCTCCTCAAAACAGTACCAGTGGCCATATCCCTGGAAGAAGGATTGACAGAGTCGTGCACACACAGTAATCAATGTATAGTGACCTGTGGAATAGAAGAAACTAAGTTATTCAAAGCAGATGTTTCCACAACAGAAAGAAATGGCAGATAAAACATTCCTAATACATTCACAGTTTGTCAGAACAAGCTAACATAAGAGCCTGACAATTCAAAATTTTGAAAATCAAAGTTGCAGAAGTATACACTTTTTTCCTCATACCTGTCAATGACTTCTCATCTTTATCAGGAAAAAGTAGGATTAGAAGTAAGAAAGTGCTTAGCTGAAGTGGAGTCAACTAAGGCTATAGCCCTATCTGCCTTTTTAGGGACAGCTGGCTAACAACTGGTAGTAGTGAGCAGCAGTGGGGTCAACTAAAGCTATAGCTGCTTATTCAAGTTTAAGAATAGTGTATAAAAACTTAAAAGACTGAGGAACTTTATATATCTTATCTGACTTTTTTAGGAGCAGTTGTCTATCAGGAAACTTGCAGGCAGCAACACACATCCTCTAAAGCAGATAGAACATGATGAATGGGTGCAGGTTCTCGAAAATCCTTCCATAACAATTTAGTATTTTCTGAGGGACTGACAAACCTCAGTGTTTTACCACTGAAAACATTGTCTCATTCTAGCAATAATCATAAAGAGAAGAAAAATCTCCACAGGGAGAATGACAAACTGATCTCTCTACTGAGTCTGAACCACAAATCTGAGGTGGAAAAAATATACATCAGTCCCTGTATCTTCCTGTTCAGATTCAGAATCTTGAATTTCTTCAGAAAAAGAGGAATCTCTTTTTTTTTTTTTTTTTTTTTTACCAGAAACTGCTCTACAAGGAGGATCAATAGCCTGAAATAAATCCTGAGATAGACCCAGTAAACTACTCCTATCCAAAGGAAATTGAGGAGAAGCTTGGTTTTCTGCTTCTTTTTGAAAAAATGGGAACAACAGTGTTACAAAAGACAGCAGTATATTCCACAGGATGGGCACAGTATTCTGACACAACAGGGAAACCTCCTCTGTTCCTTCTCCCAGGACCGACAAGAGTGTCGCTCTCTTGCACACTGAGGAGACCCCAAAAGCTGCAGAGGATATGGCTCAGTCCCGGTCCATAGTGGTTGTAGGTGCTACACCAGAGGGATCTGAGGAAAAAGATGAGTAGTCTGAGGTACAACAAATGGCCACAACAGAGTCACCCACATGTGACTGAGGCAAATACCTAGCCTGCTTTTGTAGCAGAAGGTGTTTGCTTACTTGTTTTCTTTTTGTGGCTGGTAGAAGGACCTACTATGAGTCTGTTCCATGGTCAACTTGAAAATGGTGCCTCTTTTCCAGGTAAGACAATTGTCAGTAAACACTATCCGTCCACAAAAGTTATTTTTGTTTTTTTTTTCCTTACAGAAATCACATTAAAAAGCACTTTAAAACACTATGCCAACCCCATAAACATAAAATAAATACAATTTCTCCACAGGAAAAAAAATGTTTTCAGTTACTTTGCAGCATTTTTAAATTGACAGAAAAGAAACAAGCACTCTGTTTCAGCGTACGTTACAGTCTCCACACTGTCCATTTAAACATAACATTCCTAGCTTTAAAACAACTTTCCTGAAGAGGAATGTACAAAACATCAACAAAATTAATAAAATGGAAGTTATGTCCCCAGCAAAAAAAAGCACAAGATGGCTGTCAATCTTCAAAATCCTCAGAGGAGCATACTCTTCTCAGCTCGAGCTGCCTTGACAGTTTTGGATGCATGGATGGCTTACTGATAGAACCCACATTGTAAAAGTAGCCGACTCCAAATCCATCTCCAGACAAGTGACAAGTGGAGTACCTCAGGGTTCAGTCCTGGGACCGCTCTTGTTTGGCATCTACTTCTCTGAAGTACAGGCCAACACTAAGGGACTCTGGCTAACAAAGTTCGCAGATGACTGCAAACTGGGAGCCATTACTGAATCCCCAAATTATGTGGATACTCTACAAAAGGGCCTTACAGAAACAGATGCTTGGTACCAGAGCCATGGGCTCAAGCTCAATGCCAAGAAATGTATAGTTATTCCCTTTGGGAAAAAACATGTACCCGTGAATTACCATATAGGTGGCAGTACACTAAACACCGAAAGTGTGATAAGAGACTTAGGGCAACAGGTGGACAGTGGTCTCACCTTCGATAACCACATAGTCACAACAGTCAGGAAATACTTCTATGTGGCACACCTCATCACTAAGGGCTTTTCATCCAGAAAAAAGGAGGTCGTTGTCCCACTGTACTCATCCCTCATTAGACCCATTATAGAATACAATGCCCCGTTTGGTATGTACCTCTCAAGACATCTGCAACAACTGGAAAGGCCGCAGAAATACCTCACTAAAAGAATTACAGGCCTAAAGCAGATGCCCTACGCTGACCGCCTTAAAAATCTCCAGCTATACTCTGTCACATATCGTCTACTTAGAGGCGATCTCTGCTTAACATACAAGGCCATGTCAAACCCAGAGCTGTTGGACATGCTACACTTAAAGAAATCCCAATCCCTCAGAGCCACATGCTCCAGGGATCTAAACCTCGTCATCACAATAAACAAAACATGCTGGAGGGATAGGTTCCTGACCCAGGGACTCCCCAGACTCTGGAGTAGATTGCCCATACAGGTCAAGCAGAGTGCCTCTTTGGCCCTCTTCAAAAGGGACCTTGATGACTGAATGGGAGAAAGGAAATTCACCCCAGGGATCACGCCAGTTGCCCTGCTAGACAGGGGTCCAGGGAAGTAAATAGTGTGGGAAGAAACAGCCAGGGAATTGTTATGGCTAGGCTTGTATAGGCCCTAGGGCTGATAGCCTAGTACCAACCTATGAACCTGTGGAAGGAGCCCTGAAGCTTTGGAAGCTGGACAGGTGTTATATCCTTGGCAGGATATAAACCACACAGCTAAAGCTACTGCAGCAGTGATAAATATGATAAACATTATTAAAGTTTGAGGGGGA
The DNA here is from genome assembly GCF_019279795.1 of Protopterus annectens. NCBI lineage: Eukaryota > Metazoa > Chordata > Ceratodontiformes > Protopteridae > Protopterus > Protopterus annectens. Next base: position 1,144,183,531 of record NC_056737.1, on the reverse strand, counting down.
AAACTGGATATCCTTAAGGAGCCAAAAATGAATAAAGACATCAGTTTTAAAATTGGAAAGATTATGTTTAAATGGTAAAACAGAAAACTGAAATGAAAATATTTAAATGGTAAGACAGAGATTTGAGATCCATTGTAATGGATATGCTACCAAAAGGCAAAATAAGTACGGTCATTAGGAATATTTGGGACTAAGTGACAGACTGGGATAAAATTCCAAGGTTCCTTCAAGATTTAGACCTCACCTTAAAGTAGACTGTTACAAAATAAATGTGATCAAATAGGAAAACATGGGGGCCATAGATGAATATCTGTGCAAAAAGTGTTCAACCTACAAATTACAGAATGGACAAGATGACCCACATACGTTCATAGGCTCATAGCTGGCTACTAGGCTAACTGCCCTGAAGAGGCATTTTAAGCCTAGCCAATAACCCAAGATAAAAATCAAATCCTGTACCTTGCGTCTATGATGCAAAGACCTTAACCATTATGCCATATCCAAATCCCTACTCTATAGCTCACACATATTTTATACAACACTGTTTTGTTCTAACCCTAGCAAGCATTAGATAAGGCTTTACCTTTGATACCTAGCATCTCAACTACTTGCATTTATTCCACTTGACTTACTGTTACACTGATAAAGGCAGAATTAAACTGTTGGACTTTCTCTTTTTGTTGACCACTGAGGGCACACCATGACAGTACTGTTAAGTTAGGCTCTAGACATCTTTCTCACATTTTTGCTCTGCCTCTCTAAGGTATTACTGAACTGAGATCAGTTACTTGTATAGCCTCCCAAATAATAACCTGAAATAATAATATTCTTGTCACTGCAATTACCTGCTTAACAAGACTGAAAGAAATAGGTAAGTTCTCTTCCACCATATACAAATTTGTTACATAGCTTGATGGAACTATTCTTAAAACCTTTACAACTCAAGTCCACCAAAGTCTTTACCAATTATGGTGATAAAAAAGGGAAAAACATAACTATGGTTTTCTAAAAATCTGGCAAAATGTTTACCAACTTAGTAAAAAAAGGAGTTTTTGTAAAAAGATAGCCCCACACATATAATGAGCTCTATAAATTGCTGTCACCCTTATAAATCCTAAAAAAAAGACCTAACAGAAAAGTTAAACTATACAAAACAACATATGTAGGTAAAGGAAACATCATAAAACCACTGTCAGGATAAAAGGAATGGTTCCTTCAAAAGGAAGTATGACAACTGTAAAAAACAGGGCACATGATAAAGAATTGCAGATAAAAGGGAGAGGCCAAGAACGATGTGGGTCAAATCAGCGTAAGAGGAAAGAGTAAGAGCAAAAGGAAGAAAAATGGGGGAGGCCAAAGATGATAAATTTGGGGGATGCCTAGCTATATACAGAAATGATTAAGAAACTTAAGGATTTGGAAATGGCTTTTCATCCAGAAAAAAGGAGGTCATTGTCCCACTGTATTCATCCCTCATTAGACTCATTATAGAATACAATGCCCCATTTGGTATGTACCTCTCAAGACATCTGCAACAACTGGAAAGGCCTCAGAAATACCTCACTAAAAGAATCACAGGCCTAAAGCAGATGCCCTACGCTGACCATCTAAAACAACTCCAGCTATACTCTGTGGCATATTGTCTGCTCAGAGGCGATCTCTGCTTAACATACAAGGCCATGTCAAACCCAGAGCTGTTGGACATGCTTCATTTAAAGAAATCCCAATCCCTCAGAGCCACACGCTCCAGGGATCTAAACCTTATCATCACAATTAACAAAACATGCTGGAGGGATAGGTTCCTGACCCAGAGACTCACCAGACTCTGGAATAGACTGCCCATAAATGTCAAGCAGAGAGCCTCTTTGGCCCTCTTCAAAAGGAACCTTGATGATTGGATGGGAGATAGGAAATTCACCCTGGAGATTACGTCAGTCGCCTTGCTAGACAGGCGTCCAGGGAAGTAAATACTGTGGGAAGAAATAGTCAGGGAATCGTTATGGCTAGTCTTGTATAGGGTCAATAGCCTAGTACCAACCTATGTACCTATGAAATAAGGTAAGCAATGAGTCCCATTTATTCTTGCTAAGGATTTGTGGCTCCAGAATCTTCCTTAAGTAACATCTCTGGAGGAACATTAAACACCCAAATATGAGTAAGGGATTAATTTTTCTGCATCAGTTTTCACTGTGTTTGCTTGTTTGTTAACCAGATAAGTTGTGTGGTCCATCTCAGACCATTTTCAGCCATGACCCAGATCACAGCAGCAATGGTAAATACAATATATGTTTATACACACCTTTTATACGTGTGTATATATATATATATATATATATATATATATATATATATATATATATATATATTTATATATAGATATAATATATAATATATACACCCATGTGTGCATACACATGCTTGCTTCCCCCCCCCCTACATTAAAGAGGATTTTAATATTTTGAGTTTTCAACATTTTTGGTTTCACTATTTTGAGGTTTTGAACAAATGCTAGGAGTCCATACATAGGTTCATAGGTTCATACTAGGCTATCTGCCCTAGGGCATTTACAAGCCCAGCCAGAGTGTGTTTGGCTTTCGCCACCCATTTTAAATTAATTTTGCTATGCCCTTTTTCAAGGTTAGTATACTGTGCCTCTGTCTAACAGTGGCACAGAACTGATACCCAGGGTAAACCTACGATCTCCCATCCACTCATCAAGATTCCTCTTGAAGAGAGTCAATGACCTGGACTGGGATTTTATTCCAGAGTGAAGGGAGCCTCTGGGTTATGAATCGGTCCCTCCAACATGTCCTATTTATTTCAGTGCTGAAGTTCAAGTCTCTCGAGCACGTAGCTCGATGGGATTTGGATTTTCTGAGGTGCAGCATGTCCATTAATTCTGGGTTGGACATGGCTTTATACGTCAGGCACAGATCGCCTCTGAGCAGGTGATATGCCACTGAGTAGAGCTGGAGTTTCTTTAACCGGGCAGCATATGGCATCTGTTTGAGCCCTTTGATCCTCTTGGTGAGGTACTTTTGGGGTCTTTCCAGTTGCTGCAGGTGTCTGGTAAGGTACATCCCAAAAGGGGCATTGTACTCAATTATGGGCCTGATGAGGGATGAGTAAAGAGGCACGATGACCTCCCCTGATCTAGATGTGAATCCCTTCATGATTAGGTGGGCTATATAAAATGTTTTTCTAACCACTTTGGCCACGTGGTTGTCAAATAAGAGATTGCTATCAACTTGGGTCCCCAGGTCCCTAATTACTTCTTCTGTACTTAATGGATTACCACCTATGTAGTAATTTGTGGGCACTTTGTTTTTGCCAAAGGGGATGACTATACACTTTTTGGCATTTAGCTTGAGGCCATGGCTCTGGCACCAGTTGTCTGTTTCTATGAGGCCCTTTTGGAGGATGCTTGTGTCGGCTGGAGTCTCGATTATGGCACCCAGTTTGCAGTCATCTGCGAACTTGGTCAGCCACAGTCCTTCCGTGTTGGCATGTACCTCCGAGAAATATATACCGAACAAGAGAGGTCTAACCATGTGGGTTCTGTCCTTGAGCCAGTTTGCAACCCATCTAGTGACATAGGGGTTTATATTTAAGCTGGTGAGCTTATCTATAATGCCCGAGTGAGGTATTGTATCGAAGGCTTTTGCGAGGTCCAGGTAGGCTGTGTGGACCACCTTCCCCTCGTCAATGGCCTTGGTGACTGTTTCAAAGAAATCGACCAGGATTAAGAGGCAGGATCTGCCCTTAACAAAGCCGAACTGGGTAGGATCCAGTGTCTGTAGGTCCCCAATATCTTTATTTATGAGGTCCATGATGATCCTTTCCATAGCTTTGCAGACCAAGCTAGTCAGGCTTATGGGGCAATAGTTTCCAGGATCCGTTGAGGCACCACCTTTGTGGAGAGGGACCACTGTTGCTGTACGCCACTCTTTGGGTACATATCCTGTAGTAAGGCTGAGATTAAACAGTAGTTTTATGTTTGGGTTTAGCTCTTCTTGGAGTTCATGTAGGACGCAGCCCGGGACACCGTCTGGTCCCATTGATGCTGTGTTTTTTGCTTTGGAGAGGGCGGCTCTTAATTGAGCATCTGAGATGTCAGGGGGGGCAGCACTCTGCTGGGATAGATATTTGCCCTTTTGGTGGGGGGGGGGAGAATTTTGCGCTGAACCTGTCAGCTAGGATGTTGGCAATGTCTGTGGGTTTGGTGTATTTTTTGTCATTTTGGACTAATTTGGAGCATATCTGGGAATTCCCACCTAGGTTCCTAACATAACTAAAGAAAGCCTTGTGATTATCCTTAGTGTCCTGTGCAATTTTTCTCTCGAAGCTGGCCTTAGACGATTTTATGAGTGCCCGTAGTTTTTTGCTAATACATATCAGAGATGCCTTCCCTTTTTGGGATTTTGCTCTATCATGTAGTAGCTTCCTCCTTCTATTGTATAGTTTGTTTATGGCTGGGGTCCACCAGACAGGACGTCTGCCTTTGGAGGATTGGGTCTTGGTTTTATTTGGGATTGCATGATCCATGCATTCCTGAAGGTGTTCAGAGAATGCATTTATAAAGAATTCTGCGGTGTGGGACATATTTTCCACAGGCCTGGGGGCTTTGAAGGATTCCACCTCGGTTTTGAGGAGTGTGAAATTTGCTTTAGAAAAGTTTTTCACTGTGGATTTCTGGGCAGGGGGTGGGGTTGGGATGTGACTATCCAGTGAAATTAGTTTATGGTCTGATCTTACCAGTGAGGGATACACTTCTGGTCTGGAGCATAGAGTCCCCATGTTGGTGATGATCAGGTCCAGTATGTTTTCCCCTCTTGTGGGAGTGGTAACAAGTTGTTCTATAGCATTTGAGTTTATAAATTCTAGGAACCTTTGGGCTAGGGTGGTCGAGCTAGAGTAATGCTCCCAGTCTATGTTTGGGTAGTTGAAGTCGCCCAATATAATGGTGTTTGGAGGGACCTTCATATTTTCCAGTGTTCTCAGGAAGGCCGAGTGGGGTTCCTGGGTTTGGGAGGGTGGTCTGTAGTAGGCTATAAAATGGAAGGCAGTTTTACCCACTGTTAGTTGCACATAGATAGTCACTGATGCTTCATGCTGTGCCACCAACCTGGAGGTGTGGGTATCTTTGACGAATATTGATACTCCACCTCCTTTCGTGGTTCGGTCCAAGTTTTGGTATGAGGTATAACCTGGTAGTGCTGGGGTGCTCTCGGGAGCCTTGAACCAGGTTTCTGTTACTGCACAGATATCGATGTTCTCCATGCTAAGCAGAGTTTCAAGTGCATGCATCTTGAGGTTTAGACTTCTGGCGTTGAGTAGCATTACTCTTAGTTTCTTATCCCTTGTGATACCTATGGAGGTGGGTTTGTCTTTTGAGCCTTGCCTTAAAAAGGCACTATGGGGGTAGCAAGAAACTTTGCCAATATCCGAAAGCCCTGGGGTGACAGGTGCAAGCCGTCCCTAGCGAAGCATCGTGGCTTGTCGAGCATGTCATCCCAGGCAGACAGGCATTGGATCCCCTTTAAATGACACAAATACTTAAGCCAATTGTTGAAATTGATCATCTTGTCTTCATATTGTGGCATCATTCTTGGTGAGGGTAAGATGCTACTCAAGGTCAGGGTCATACCAGCCTGGGCTACATGCTCAGAGAGCTCCTCTAGGTCTCTTTTCATGTAGTCCAGGGAGGTACGTCTCAGGTCATTCACACCAGCATGGACAATGACTGAGTCATATTTGTACTTGCCTTGGAGTGACCTGAGTGCTTGTGTTATGTGGCGGATCTTAGCGCCCGACAGGCAGCTCACCGTGACCTTCTCCTTGTTCAGCCTGGTGAGCGGGACGTCAGTGTGCCTGATGATAAAATCACCTATTACAAGTGTATCAGGTGTGTTGCTTAGCCTTAAGGGCTGTGACTGCTCGGCACACTGGCTTTGTGAGCTATGTGTTGCACGTATTTTGTTTTGGGGTAGCAGTTGCTTGGGTGTCTGCTTTGGAGGTCTCTGCTGCTTAGACAGATTTTTATTTAGAGCCTCCGAGTATATTTTTGTGTGTTTATATGTTTGGTTTGCTGTCGTAGTAGGTCTATGTGAGACTGGAATTGTAGTGAGTGTGGTTTCTTCTCCTCCTGACTGGTTACGCCAGTACTGAGTTGAGAGAGTTTAGCCTCCAGTTTGGCTATACGGTTGCATCTCTCACATGTGTTGGAATTTGTTGGGAGGAGGAGAGGGTTGTCTGTGTACATGAGGCAGTTGTAACATTGCCTTAAGATTCCCAGATTCACCAGCTGGACCGGAGAGGAGATTGACAACTGACCATTGGACATGCTAGAATATTATTGGGAATTCCTTTATAATTGAAAAAAAGGCCAATGGGTAACAAGGTACTCAAGGGGAGTTTGTGAGGGTGTAGTGCTTTTAATTTTTAGTGCTGACTTATATAACTGCTTTAGTGAGCAACTGCCAGGTAACTTAAATGCAATGTGTTACAGGTAACTTAAATGCAAAAACGACAAACAGTAACTTTCTTTCAAGTGAAACAAGGAAATAAGTACAGTAAGCAATGCAGATATCACTAGGGATCCACAGAAGTGCTGAAAAGCCACGTTTTAGGTGGAATTAACATTTCAGGGAAATAACAAGCAAACAAACAACAAGCATACAAACAAAGCTAGATTCAGCAGGCCTGGATCTAGTCTATGCTACAGCAAACAAGGTGTACCAATTTCAGTAAGAAACAGTTCAAATATGCAGGCACTATAAGCCTTTAACCAGAAATTCCCAGCTCAGAAGGGCAGAGTCCAGCCTCTCCTCCCACAAGAGTGCAGACCACGAACCTTCTTAATGTAAAATAACTGGCCTGAAGCCCAAGTGCTTAAACCGGAACTAATACACTTTTAGGATAACAGACACTGAGCCCTCAATCAGCAGTTCCCAACTTAGAAGGATGTAAGCTACCTGTCCTGCCACCACAGTGCAGGCCACAGACCTTCCTAATGTAAAACAACTGGTCTGAAGCCCAAGTGCTTAATCCAAAAGACTTAGAATGAGTTACAACAAGCAGTAATAAATACAATTGAGTACCTTTAAGATTACGCAAAAGCAAAATAAAGTAGGAAGAAACACAAATACAGTAAAAGCAGATACATTTTTTTTTTTTTTTTTTTTTTAGTGGAAAGAGAGAAAGGAATAGCAGAAACTAAGCTGATTGGCTTTCTCAAATGTTCTCCCTGTACTGGGGGATAGTTATGGAAGCATAACCATCCATTGAAATTATACAATACTGAACATAAAATGATTGAACACAATCATAAAAGGCATATTTTTTGCAGGGAGCAAGTCTCCCTGCACCCCCTACACCCCTAAATCATATGTACCAACTCCAGGATCACACTACAGTGGGGAAAAGGGCAAATTTCTAATGATGGCCAACTAACTTCCTTCCCTATGAAAATCGATTGCTGATATGAACATTCGATGAATGGATATTCGATATAAAGGGATCAATGATTAGGTATTCACGGAAATAAAACTTCGATGAAGTAATATAGACCATTCTTATCTCTGTGGTCGCATGACTGCAGAGTTGATATATTTGTGTGTGTGTGTGTGTGTGTGTGTGTGTGTGTGTGGGGAGCGGGCAAGGGGACTTGTCCATTTTTTCCCCCATCTGGATGAAGTTACAGTCCATTGTCTTTATTTGGAAGAAAATTCATCTTGATGTTACTCAACAGTTCCTATTGGAACCATATCCTTTTTTTGTTTGTTTTATTATTCATTTAGGTATCCCATATGGTTCACAGGTGAGGATAAACTGTTATATACCAGTCCTTGTTAATGCTGCTCATGCTTCAAGTTTAGTGGATCCTTCCTGCTCCTGGGTTGTCACTTTTGCTTTCCCCTGCCTTCACTGTGAAGTAACACGCTACATAGCTGTCTGGCTTGGCATGCCATTTGAATCACTACATCCAGCTGCACGTACACGCGCGCACACATGCACACACGCACGCACGCGCACACACACACACACACACACACACACACACACACACACTCTGGTTATCTGTTATTACAGCTAGGACTTGCATCTCATATTTGTCGGCAAAACTATTATCTGCTTCATCCAGTTCTTCACTGCAAGGATGTGTGTAGCCAGGCATACTCTTTGCACTCTACTAAGTATATTTTTCCTGAGCATCATATCAACATGACTTTTTTTCTCGTCATATTATATCTACAACTGTCTAAATGAATGCCTTTAACAACAGATGCAATATTGCTGACTAAAAAACAATATTTTTAACAGTTTTAGGGGAAACAGCTGAAAATGGTACTTACCTTTACTAAATGCTTAGAGGGCAGCATTTAGAGAGATGTGTCCATTTTTAAGTGATAGGTAGCCAAGGTGGGAGGTAGCAGTAAGAGCTTGCGAGTACAAAATGGAATGTCCTTGCTACACCTCTGCTTGACTGTATGTTATTTGCAAGTTTTCCCCAAAAAAGTGGCATCTAATGAGCTGTGTGACTGTCTTACTCGGCAAACTATTCACTATTTGACCAAATCATTAACACATCAAGTTTTAAAAAGTTGGTAGTATAAAGCAACAACAGGACTTCTCAAGTGACAGTGTTAGCTATAAAGTTCATAAGTAAAATTTAGTAAAAATAACTACTATTAACAAATGAAATGATGGGTGACTAAGTAACACTGGCACATAACTGGAGCCCCCACTAATGTGTTATAAATTACACATTTTCTGCAGCTTCTAATCCTGTGTCTAAGTTAAGTATTTCAATATAGTCAAAGTAAAACTTTGTCATTCAGATCATACAGCAAGTGAACAGCTAAAAGAAATTGCATTTCTCTAAGCTCATGTGCAAAAATGTACACTTAACAAATACACATAGCAGCAACAACAACAGAGTCCAAGTTATCCAAAGCCATTGAAGCTGCAAATAACCATGCTGTGCCCATCCCAGTGGTGATTTTAGTGACTGCAGCCATCCTACCAGCCACAACATCTACACTGTTGCCGTCTCTATCTCAAACAGCAACAAATGTTCCAAGTGCCAGTCCGTTCATCTCTGATCACGCAAGTCACACTACCAGCACAGTACTATCTGAGGCCTGAACAATTTACAGTGCCCATAACAATTCTCTCCATCCACACTATCCTCACCAAGATTGTCAGCTCTATCCTTCAACACCAGCAACGTTCCAAAGTCTGGACCAATCCCTTGACACAACAGAATCCAAAAATCCACAAGCCAGGCTCCAGTTCCTGCACTCAACACAACCACCATCCCTGAAGGCCCAAAACAAACACGGTCAACTCAACGGTTGGCAAAAGAACCACCAATTCCAAAAATCAGGGCAAATACACCAGACCTGAGCAGATAAACACTAATGCTGCAGTCACCACACACCCAACAACAAAACAGTTCACAAACAGATGACATGTCAATAGAAAACTACATAAAACATGAAATGCACATTTGGGAGCCATAGCAGCTGCAGCCATTAAGGGCGCCTCCATCTTAGCATGATATATAGTATCAAGAAATGCATTTTAAAAGCTATGTACCTGTTGCTCACTGTAGGTATGTAGATTGAACAGTGGTCTTTGGAGCACAAATTCGTCTTCTAGATTAGTCTGCAATTTGGCTCTTGATGCTTCTGTTTCGCCCATCATCCTAACTGGATCAAATTCAGCTACAACAGCAACCTAGTCAAGAACAGTTACAGTTTATTTACAGCAAAGGCCTTGCAACAGTGCTATTTTAGAAAATAACAATGCACTTATACTCGAATAAATAGTACAAAACAAGACTTAACATAAATTGGAAAATGAAATGGCATGATGAGGGATATGCATCAGAGGAGTAAGGAAAAACTACATGAAGGAGATAGTACAAAAAGAATTGTGGTCATCTACAGAAGGAGATCTTAATAAAGAAAACCAAAAACAAGGGAAATAGGTAGTGCAGGACATTATCAAGGTAAACAACACAAAGAAAATAAAGAAGAAAAAGAAGCACAGTTGTGAAAATCAGTTGCACGTGGGGTAGGAAGGATAAAAAGTGGTGTGAGTACAAAGCAAACAGAAAACAAAGATTAACAGTAACTATCTAAAAATGGTTTAATGAATGTTTAAGGTGAATGAATACACAAAGAAGCAGGTAAACTACCAAAACATGTTTGGAAGCAACGGGTTAATAGGTTCTGGCACTTTCGTAGTGGATTACTGGTTTATTTTCAGTGCCTTGTGCTAGTTTGTTTGTGTAATAGGTTCATAGTGACAGATGAAGCTTAAGACCCAAGCCATCAAGACGATTAAATGCTGTCATTCCCTGTTTGTATTTTCTGTCTGCATGTAAGTGTGTATACTCTCTTAACTCAGACTGGCACAACGGTAGGTATGTAGTGGTAGCTTGTTTCAAAGCCTTGGCAGACACATACCCCCAAGCATCTGAAACCTACTGATTTTCCTTTGTATATTGATGAGTAATGCAAACAGTAAAACGCTCTTCTGTTTGCCTGATATGCACTGCAGAAGACTTACAACTCTGACAGCATCAAGCAGGACAAGGAGTTATCTATTAAACACAAATATCATCAAGCAACCTGTAGGACAATTACAACACTGACAGTGACGTTAAATGCTTGTAACTGAAGTCCTTTACTTTAACTTGCCATTTGGTAAAATACCTTTATATTCTCTTTCCCCCTCAGTGGCTGAGACTTTTGGTGAAACTAGCAGCACTGTACTGTGTTAATAATCTGATCGATGGTGACTTGTACACAGGAACTAGTCTGTGACTATAAAGGCCTGCTTTCAGGAAAATCACCTCACAGATTCCTACATTACATGCAGGAAGTGACCTCCTGAACTACTATTATTAATATAATCAGCTCTGGTGTTACAATACCACCAGGTATAGAACCTCTGAGGAGCAACACTATTTATTAAACTAGAGACCCCCCCCCAAAAAAAAAGGTGGTTTTCTCCCTGCTGTCATTCTCAGTAACTACTAAAGCAATATAATGGACCTTTATATTAACATCTTCCTTTAACTGCAATTAAAGCTAAGTTACTAAAGCTTATTTCCCTATGCTGCCTTGAAGATGATGATGAAAAGCAGTGTGAAATGTTTTGGGTAGGCACAACAAAGTAAAAACATTTTTCAATTATGTGTGATGAAACTTAAGCACACCAACTCCTTCGTGATCTCATCTAAAGCACTGCTACATTTCCAGACAGTTTCTATGCTCACCTAAATGTACACTTTGAGACATTGAATCCCTCGGCACAAAAACAATGCCAACTTCAGGAATTAGCCCCTGTGGTGGAGAACCCTAGTATAAACAAACACTACCTTAATATCCCAACCTCTAAAAGTGAAGGTAAAAACATTAACAAATAACTTTAAAGCAAAAATTGATATCATCCAATGGTAAGTATATACTGAAAAATGCCCTGTGTTAATGGCAACCACAAAACTTTTTTCAGCTATGTCAGAAACTTTACATGAAATACTTAGCAATACGTTGAATTACTACATAAGAACAACACATAATCATCTGCAGAAAACATAGTCAACATATTAGTGAAAAAAATTTACTCTAACGTTACACATTTATCTCTCCCCAACTTCCCCCACATATTAACATTTTCACAATCCCCCTCCCTAAGAGACTTGAGAACATGTTCTGAGGGCACCTTCACAGGCCAAAAACACTAGTGCCATGGGTCCAGGTAATGTGCCAGGCTGCCTTCTTATCAGCATTTAAGCATAGCCTTACAGACACGCTACTAAACATATTCAGTCTAAGTCTGCCTACTGGATCTTTGTTGGATGTGTGGAGAACTGCTTTAATCATCCCACACCATAAGGGAGGCCTCAACCACTGATCCTGGAAACTACATACCTGTAAGTCCCACCAGCCTCATCTGTATAGCATTATGGAACTGATTAACAAGGACATCAGCAGTATACAATCCCCTTGACCAAAACCAGTTTGGGTTCATTAAAGGTAGAGCCTACCTTCTAAACTTGGTGCACTTCTTTGAATAAGTTACTGATGCAGTAGATGCTGACAAATTGGTTCACACTGCTTACTTTGATTTGGCAAAGAACTTTGATACTCACTTTATGGCATTAATGACGAGCTGATCAAACTTAATTTAAACTTCTATATTACCCACTGGAAAGCAAACTGGCTTACTTGACAGAACCTCGTCTATTGGTGTAGGGTGCATGTTTTCACAGAAAAAGGTCATTTCTATTGGTGTCCCTCTGGGACTGTCCATGGGTCATTTCTCTTTTCAAGGCTGATGTCAAAGGCCTGTGGCTGACAAAGTTTGTGGATGACTGTAAGCCCAGAGGTGTCATAAACTTTCCAACTGACTTGCCGATTCTCCAAGAGGGCCTAACACATATGCATAAGTGGTGCCTGGACAACAGCCTTCAGCTAAATGCCAAGAAATATATTAATGTGCCTTTGACAAACATGGGTAATCATGTACCTATCACACAGATATCATCCCTTTGAAAACTGACACAGTTATTATCGTCCTGTGCACTTTTGCCAACAGTGAACTATCTTTTGATCACCGCGCATCCACTGTCATTAGGAAATTCTTCTATATAGCCAGACTAATTACTAATTATCTTCTAGGTCAAGGGAAGTTATTCCTTTCTACTCCTTTCCCATCAGACTTAGAATATAAACTCTCCATTTGGTATGCACTTGTCGAAACATATGATTCGACTCAAAAAAAAAAAAAAAAAAAAAAATGCCGAGTTTACTCAATAAGAGAATCAAGGGCATGTCTTTCTTGTACTACACAAACCACACTTCCTTTCTTTTGTTTTCTACAGACTATTGAGGAGGGACATCTACCTCACAAAGTTTCAAAATATCCTGTCCTATGTGGCCCTTCTACACATCTGCCATACAAATAATATCATGTGTACCCTTAATCTTCCACTTCAGCATGAACAGGCCCTGCTGTTAAAAAAGATCTTGCGATTCTTGCTCTTTCTCAAACAATCCCCCTTTTAGGGAACAGGCTTCCTTTAAATGTAAAGCATAGTAGCTCCCCTGATCCTCTTCAAGCGCAACATAGACAAATGGATGTGAAAGTATAAATTCACTACTGATCTGGCCCCTCAAACCCTCATTGAAAGAGACTGAAATTAGGTAGCAGTTATTCATGTTGTAGTGTACTAATGAAATGGGACCTTAAGGCTAAGCTACAAATGATCTACCTAATTAACAACCTAGTATGAACCTATGAATCTGTGTTAATCAGTCAAGCCCACTGGACACAATTGTCCTTTTTCAGTGGTTTACTGCGTACTTAACAGAGTTGCTCAGAATCACACAAGAGGCAAATGACGGCTGGTGGAAGCAAACAGAATCAAATGTATTTGTTTATTTTACATTTGTTAACTGGGAAAGTCCGACTAGATTCAGATCTATTTTCAGTGGAGGCCCTGGGAGAAAAGCTCCACATAAACAGATACATAAGACATAACAGTTGGAGTTTTTTATATAATTACATATAGATACACGTTCTAGGTTTGTTGGAATACATACATAAAAACTTTGCAATTATTAATTCTAATAATAGAGCATAAACAGTTGTAGTAGTACAAAGCTTAGCAAGGTAGCATTTCATTCAGTAGTATAATACATTAGAGTGAGACAGCTGATTTTATCCAATTTATTTTAAGACAGTTTATACAAGTAGCCAAGGAATGTAGAAACAGCCTCAGTAAGAAGCTGAGAACCCTTATAAGATCCTCCAAAGATAGCTATGAAAACACAATTGCCACTAATTCCAAAGACAACCACAAGGCATTCTATAGCTATGCAAGAATCTTGATGGCAACACCCAGATCTGCTCTGAGTTACAGCACAAAGGCACGAAAATTACAGAACCAACTGATATTGCCAACATCCTGGCAGATAGGTTCAGTGCTAACTTTACCCCCCTCTCACCCCCTAAAGGGCCCATATCTATACAGGAAGAATGCAGAGTCCCTGTAATCACAACTATGCAGGTAAAAGCTGCACTCTCTAAAGCCAAAAATATAGCATCCATGGGACCGAACAACATCCCAGGCTGTGTTTTACACGAACTTCAGAATGAACTGGCTCCCCACTTAAGCACCATGTTCAATAATAGCCTTGCATCAGGCTTTGTGCCCACTGAAAGGCCCACAGCAAGTTATCCCACTCCACCACTGATCCCAGGAACTATCCATCTATTAGTTTGACGAGCCTGGTCTGCAAGGCCATGGAACGTATCATTATGGAACTCATAAACAAAGACATTGGTAATCTCCAAACTCTGGATCCCACCCAGTTCGGGTTTGTGAAAGGCAGATCATGCCTCCTGAACCTGATCAACTTTTTTGAGGCAATCTCCAAAGCCGTAGATGAGGGTAAGGTGGTTCACACAGCCTATCTTGACCTCGCCAAGGCTTTCAACACCAACCCCCCTTTCTGGAATTATAGCTAAACTCACTAAACTAGGTATAAATCCCTATGTCACAAGATGGCTTGCCAACTGGCTCACTGACAGAACCCACACTGTAAAAGTTGCAGACTCCAAATCTGACCTCAAAGCAGTAACAAGTGGAGTACCACAGGGTTCCGTCCTGGGACCTCACCTGTTTGATATCTACTTCTCTGAAGTACAGGCTAACATAGAAGGCCTCTGGCTAACAAAGTTCGCAGATGACTGCAAACTAGGAGCCATAGTCAAGTCCCCAAATGATGTGGACATCCTACAGAAGGGTCTCGCTGAGACAGATGCCTGGTGTCAGAGCCATGGCCTCAAGCTCAATGCCAAAAAGTGCAGTGTCATCCCCTTTGGTAAAAACTCTGTACCTATGAACTACCACATAGGCAGCAATCTACTTAACACCGAATGTGTGATAAGAGACTTTGGGACCCAGGTGGACAGTAGTCTCTCCTTTGATAGTCACATCGCCACAGCAGTCAGGAAGTCCTTCTACGTGGCACACCTCATCATAAAAGGGTTCTCATCCAGGAAAAAAGAGGTCATTGTTCCCCTCTACTCGACACTCATTAGACCTATTATACAGTACAACACCCCTTTTGGAATGTACCTCATAAGACATCTGCAGCAGCTGGAAAGGCCACAGAAGTACCGCACAAAGAGGATTACTGGCCTCAAACAAATGCCCTACACTGACCGCCTCAAAAAACTACAGCTTTACTCTGTAGCATATCACCTACTTCGAGGTGATCTCTGCCTAACATATAAAGCTATGTCAAACCCAGAGCTGTTGGACATGCTACACCTAAAGAAATCCCAATCCCTCCGAGCTACACGCTCTAGGGACCTAAACCTTGTCACCACAATAAACAGGACATGCTGGAGGGATAGATTCCTGTCCCAGAGACTTCCCATACTCTGGAACAGGCTAACCATCTATGTCAAGCAAAGTACTTCATTAGTACTCTTTAAGAAAAATCTTGATGAGTGGATGGGAAATAGGAAATACACCCCGGGGATCACTTCTGTGTCTCTGCTTGACAGTGGCACAGGAAAATAACTTTCTTGGGTGGCGTAAGCCAGGGAACCTTGTTGGCTAGGCTTATGTAGGCCCTTGGGCAGATAGCCTACTACCTACCTATGAACATATGTAATAGTGAGTAGGTTAGTCTGGTTTTGTACAGGGGCACAACCAGTTAGTTTTTAGGTGTGCTTTGAGAGACGTTTTAAATTGGGTTATGGAGTGGACTGCTGTAAGTTCAGCAAGGAGTAGGTTCCAGGTTTTGCCAACAGAGTTGGAAAATAATGACTCACCCACTGTGTTATTGGATTTAAGAGTTTTTATTAGCATTTTATCAGAAGGATGGAGTTTTTTTAAGTTATTGTAGGGGGTGATTATGTTTTTGAGTAAGAACAACTGTTAATTGGGTATACTGGAGTTGAGAGGGTAACTCTAGCGAGCCTAGGGACTGTAGGTTAAGACAGTTGTGTGTTCTATATGCTGAACCTGTGGCAAATCTGGCAATGTTATTATAGCAGCTATTGAGTTTACTGAGGTCAGATTTACTTAGGTTTGTATAAATCGAGGAGGCATAAAGTGTTTACGAGCAGTCAATGTCCTAGCAGTTGGGGTTAGGAATGGCTTAATCCTATATAAAGAGACAAGTTTCTTATTGACTGTTTTAATGGTTCTATCAATGTGGGCATTAAACGTCGGGTTACTGTCAACTATTACATCTAATTGTTTTGTAGTAGATTCCGGGGAAATTATGGTGCCATTGTTGGATGTTATGGTAAATGATGGCAAAGGGACTTTCCGAGTGGGGATGAAGAGTAACAGTTTTGTTTTATATGGATTTAATAGAAGACACCGGTCAGTGAGCCAGCTTTCAACTTTATTAAAGGTATTTTGGGACAAGGTAGGTCTATCGGGGAGGTGGAAGAACAGATTAGGGTAGAGTCATCTTCATATTGAATGCAGGTTGCTTTGGGGGTGACTGTATGGAGATCATTAATGAAGATGGAAAATAGAAGAGGTCCTAGTATAGACCCTTGAGGGACTCCAAGGGTGATTGGCAATAGGGAGGATATGCTACCCTTCCATAGCACAGCTGGTTGTCTGCCATTTAGATAGGATTGTAACCAGCATATTGCCAGGTTATCTATGGCCAGAACACGAGTAAAAAACAAGTAAAAATCTCAACAAGAAGAAGCTGCATTGCTTTTTTGTGGCGAAAACGCTTTTTCCTAAAAAAATAAAACTGCGTTGATATTCAAGAACACAGGCTGCTGGCGTTCTCCTTTGGGACTTCCTGTTGAGATTTTTACTTGTTTTTTACTCGTGTTCTGGTTGAAGAAGCTGCATTGCTTTTTTGTGGCGAAAACGCTTTTTCCTAAAAAAATAAAACTGCGTTGATATTCAAGAACACAGGCTGCTGGCGTTCTCCTTTGGGACTTCCTGTTGAGGTTATCTATGGCAAGAGTTTTTAGTATCCATAGGAGTAATTGATGATTTACCATGTCAAACGCCTTGAATATGTAGAGAAAGAAAGCAGAGGAGAGCTTGTTATTATTACAATATTGATTTATTGTCTGAGAAAAGGAAAAAAGGGCTGAGGTTGTACTATGGTGGTGTCTAAATCTGTGCTGAGAGGGGGCTAGGCGATTGTTCCAATTAAGGTAACGCAAGAGTTGCATATGGATATATTTTTCCATAATTTTAGCTAGAGGGGATAGAATGGCAATAGGCTGGTAGTTTAATAGTTCAATGGAATTACTTCCTTTATTGGAGAGGAATGACGTGGGAAATTTTCCAGACGGAGGGGATATATACTTAGATGGTTCTGTTGATTAATATTGAATATTGAAATTCAAATAAATAAACAAACAAAAAACGTACGACAGGAAGCAATTCCTTAATATCACATCACCTTAATCCTCCCTGCTAACTCCGAGTACTTGTCTAGAATGAGTTACAATGGGTCTATTTCACTTTGTCGGATCACTATTTAGCGAATGCCTCTGTCAAACAACTATTCAGTGAAAACATTAACTGTCAAACTAACTTTTCAGTGAAAACTTTCCTAGGGCAAACTGATTAGTCTACCCTAGCAATCATTAAAAATAATGCAAAAAAAGAAATCAACACCTACGCAGGTGGGGGGCTAGGCCCCCACATCCCCACTAACTAAATATAGCAATTCCCAGATCTTACTACAGTGGAGAAAAGGGCAAATTCCAGATGGTAGCCAACCATCATTTTGCCCTTAGAAAGTTTCTGCTGAAAAGTTAGTTACAATTAGTGTTTTTGCTGAATAGTTGTTCGATGAATAGGCATTTGTTAAATACTGATTCAACAAAGTGATAGGGACCGGTTACATGCAGGTAGTAATAAAGAATGGTACATACACAAACAAATGGTATGAATTTAAATATTTTAAAAACAGGAGACCACTTTGATGAAATCACAAGTCTCTGCCATTTTACTGGTCTCTGGAAATAGAATATCGGATTCAAGTGAAATTATTCTTAGCAAAGGAGTCAAGTATTCTCTGCAACAGAATTACAGTCAATTGAACCATGACAATTGTAACAAAAGCAAGAAAATGGGCAACAGGATGGCTCATATATTCTGAAGCAACAGACAGGGGATCTAAAACACTGTAGTTCCTGTGTTTTGCAATACTTAAGGATAAAAGATTGCTGACAGAGGCATACTTATGTGCTAAGAAAAGGGAGAGTAATGAGGGAATAAAAGTTAAATGGTGCAGAAGAAGCTATAGGGGTTAAATGGGCTAAATAACAAACATAAAATTCAAAAAGGATAAGAAAATTACTTTAAAGCCAGAAAAAAATAACTGAGGTTGATGTTGCATTTTAAAATGTAACATGTGAAAGATGCATGTCAATTGATCGAAATGCCAAAATGCTGTAACATCAACATGTAGAAAACACAAAATATTGAACATTTATTTAATAGATGGGGCAAGCCCCCCCACCCATATTCCTCATACACACCCCTGCTAATTATATATAACAACCCACAGGTCACAACACAACAGTGGGGAAAGGGAAAATTTCATTTTTAATATTTTGTGGTTTCAACGTTTTGATGTTTCTATCAAATGTCATGAATCCACATATGAGAATTCAATCATTATATGCTTTATATTAGAACTATGGTGCTTAGAGAACAAACAGAACAAGATAATTTTGGGATCTGTGCACTGATAATACATCTCATTAGTGGAAATGTTTTTCACTCCTTATAAATTTGTAGTTGCTTTTGCAATAATATATATGAAAATATACCTGACGTCTAAGAGCATCAAGACGTTTTTCTCTCTCCTGTTCTTCCTGCTTTTGGTGAAGGGCCATTTCTGCTTTCTCAGCAAGATGCTCCTTCAGCAGATCCTGTCTATAGAGGACTCTAGAAATAAAAAAAAAGTACAGAAATGGCAAAAAATGAAGAATAAGACCGGTTCAAAAATTTAAACACCAGCAAAGTGTAGACTGCTTAACAGTTCAGCTATTAGCCTGACCTTTTCTGATAGGATTGCACCATAAAATAAAGTCTCCATCTATAAACGTTCAAAAAGAAAAATCCATGGCATCCCTCAATGTCTCAGAAAACCCAGTATGCAGCCTATAACTGGGTCAAAAAAAAACAGGCAGAAACTTCACAGTGTGGAGGGTGTGAAGTTCACTCCTTGAAATATGTTATGCACCTAGTTCACTAATAAAAATCAAACTTAAAAATACGTACTACAAAATAATAAAATAGTAAGTAGTCCCCAGTTGAGTTAAAAATGGAATAACCTTTATTAAAGCACACTAACAAGCAATCCTAGTTGAGTATAATGAAAAGCACTGAAGACATTCATTGTTTATATATAATCAGGTTATTTGAACAAGGGAGGGGTTACAGAGGGTGGTGCTGTTAAGAGAAATACAACCATTAAACTCATTCTTCTAACAGAGTCCTCCTTAACACCATAATGTAAACTGAGACTGTTCTACTTTAGAATTGAAACTAAAAAGCTAGAGACAAATTAAAATATATGACATAAGAGCAGCTAATTAAGGCTAACCTACTAATCCAAATTTTATTAATTAAGAAACAAACTCACTAACAAAATGACTAACAAAAAGATCGACAACTATCACAAAAAGAAGTTATGCTCCTACCATAACATTCCATCTGTGTTGTTGATCTTCATTCATTCTTGACTGCTGAGTTCGGTTCTGATCCTCGGAACTGACTTGGACGTTATATCAAGCTCATGGTAGCCAAAAACTCTCAAGCTAAGGCTACTCATACAGCCTCTCTTCCATTTACCTCAGATTGAGTTTACCTGTTATGAAGAAAATTATGGAAGCTCTGTCTGAGCAACAACCCTACTAGAGCACCAGGACTTGTTCCAAACCTCCAGGAGTCCGTAGGAGGGGGTTGGAAGGGTGGATGTCAAGAATGAATGAAGATCGATAACACAGATGGAAAGTTATGGTAAGAACATAACTTCTTTATCTGATGTTGTCAATCTTCATTCATTATTGACTGTTGGGACAGAGTCTCCAGCTACTTTAGATCCTGGGAGGCCCTAAGGAAGGATATTCCTGAGCACCATAAAGCCAAAGGATGCTCTTCCCCTAGAGACCATGTCCAATTTATAATGAGTGATAAAGGTATGAGGAATAGCCCAAGTTGTGGCTGCACATATATCTTCCACAGAAGCTCTGAAATGAAAGAAAACTGAAGTGAAAACAGATCTGGTAAAATGAGCTCTAACATTTGCTGGTAAATTGAGTTTATTTTGATTATAAATTAATGTAATGCAGTCTTTCAACCATTTTGACAGAGTGACCTTTGAAACTGGTTTGCCCAATCTAGTGCCCAAAAAGCATAGAAACAGGTGGTCTGATTTTCTAGATGATTTTGCCCTGTCCAAATATAAACGTAATTGGTTGTCAACGTCCAACAAATGCAAGTAATAATCTCCCTTGTTTGAGAAATTTGGAAAGAAAACTGGTAAATTTATGGTTTGATTGATATTGGAGTCTGACACTACTTTAGGCAGAAAAGAGGGATTAGAGTTTTGAGTGATAGTCTCTCTCTTTGTGAAAAATTATATACGGATGCTTCACACACACAGCCTGTAACTCTGAAATTCTCCTGGCAGATGTGATAGCTAACAGGAAGAGGGTCTTCCAAGATAAAAACTTGAGATCACAGTTGGCTGCTGGCTCAAAAGGCTGATGATGAAGTATTTACTGCAAGACCAAGGTTAAATCCCAAGGCACTATGGGATCTTTGAAAGGCAGCTTAAAACGTAAAGCGCCTTTAAGAAAAGTTTTGCAAAGACGGTGAGACATCAAAGAATAATCATCAAATCCATTATGGAAATTCAAAATAGCAGCTAAATGAACCCTAATGGTAGAAGTTGATGCTACTACTTGAAATAAGTTGGCTAAGTATTCTAAGACCTTATCAAATGGAGCCGATAAAGGATCAAGATAGTTTTTATCAGACCAAATAGCTAATCTCTTCCATTTGCTAAGATACTGTTTTATGGTGGATGGTTTATGAGGAGCCAGAAGTATCTTTTGCACTGGGGGAGGAAAAATTATTTTGCCTGCCAATTACTGGAAGTGGAGAAACCAAGCCCTCAGCTTGAGATTTTGAAGGTGGGGATGGACCAAGCCCTGAGGATGAGATAACAGATCGGAAGTTGGATCCAGAGTCCACGGCTGGTGAACTAGGTGAGGCCAGAGAAAGGGAAACCAGACTTGATGGGGCCAATAAGGTGCAATGAGAATCACTTTGCTTCTCAACCATTGGGTTTTCCTCAGAAAAAGGGGAATTAGAGGGATTGGTGAGAAGGCATATAGAAGTCTCGGGGGCAATCGTGGAAAAGTGCATCTCTCAGGGAATCCCCATGAGGTGGGACTAGGGCAAAGTAGCTGCTGCATTTGTGGTTTATGGGAGAGGCAAACAAGTCACAGCAAGGCTCACCCCATCAATGAAAGATTCTCATCATTACATTGGGATTGAGAGACCACTCGAGGTAGAATGATACACCTGCTTAGTCTGTCTGCAATCATGTTGGAATTCTCCAAAATATGTGTTGCTATTAGAAAGCAGTTGGAGGTGCTTGCCCATTGCCAAACTCTTAAAGCTTCCCAACATAGAGGACAGGACCTGGTTCCCCCTTGTTTGTTGATGTACCGGACTACTGACATGTCTGACTGGACAGCAAATGCCCTGAAGGAAGGGCAGACTGGAATGCTTGCAACACTAAAAGCACTGCCCTCAGTTCTAGGACACTGATATGCGGATTGGCCTTTTGAGGAGACCAAGTGCCTTGGACTGTCTTTCCCTGAAAATCCCCCCCATCCTATCAGGGAAGCATCTGTGGTCACTATAGCATTGGGCTGAGAGGAGCAGAAGGGGCAACTCCATAAATTCTCTTCTGGCTTCATCCACCGAGATAAAATCTGTCTGCAGTGGTTTGTTATGAGGACTGGATGGGACATTGGGTGAGTTAACAGTGACCATTGGGAAGCCAGGAGCCACTGAAGCAGCCTCATGTGGTACCTCACTGGGGGACTAAAGTGATTGCCGCTGCCATGGACACAAGAAGTTGTAACACTACACGAGCAGGAACTTTGTATTGAGAGAGTCTCGCTTTAAGTTGCGACCTCAACTTTATCAGTCTGTGATGAGGAAGGGAAGCCATGCAGGATTTCATGTTTAGTTTTGCTCCAATGATTTCTGTGTCCTGTGTGGGAGATAGTTGTGCTTTTTCTCTGCTTACTGAAATGTCCAAGAACTCATGAAGACATAGAATGGAGTCCAAGGCAGAAAGCAGCCGATGCCTGGTGTGGGCGTTGAAGAGCCAGTCATCTAAATATGGAAACACATGGAATCCCTGTAGCCTTAAGTGAGCTGCTACAACTGCCATGCATTTGGTGAACACCTTGAGGGTTGTAGTGAGACCAAAGGGCAGTGCTCAAAACTGGTGATGACTGACTCCTAGCTAGAAGTGGAGATATCTTCTGGAGTGTTTGTCCACCTTTATGTGGTAATACGCATCCTAAAGATCTATGGAGCAAATCCAATCATCTTTCTCCAGAAAAGGAAGGATAGATTGAACCGTGACCATCCAAAATTTTGTTTGTTGCACAAAGCTGTTCAGTACACTGAGGTCTAAGATTGGCCTCCAGTCCCCTTGTCTTTTTTAGCACTAAAAAGAATCTTGAGTAAAATCTGGATCCTATTTGGTCTGGTGGGACTGCTTGGATGACTTTTTGAAGCAGCTTTTGAATCTCTAGTGCTGCTATATCCCTCTGACTGGGTGGAACATCAGGAAATCACCTTTGTGGTTTGGGAGAAAGATTGAAGGGAATATAGTAACCTCTACTAATTATTGTCTTAGGTTCATAGGTTCATACTAGGCTATCTGCCCAAGGGCATTTATAAGCCTAGTCCATAGTTATGTGGCTTTCGCCACCCCTTTAGTTTGAATAAAAACTATGCCTATCATTTTGCTGTGCCTCTGTCAAGCAGTGACACTGAAGTAATCCCTGGGGTATATCTGCGATCTCCCATCCATTGGTCAAGATTCCTCTTGAACAAGGCCAGCAAGGTGCTCTGCCTCACATGTACCGGGATTTTGCTCCACAGCATAGGGAGTCTCTGGGTGATGAATCTGTCCCTCCAGCACCCAGGAGTCCGATGTTATAGAGTGTCAGGCTGAGTGGTGCAGAGAAAATCTTCCCCTGACTGCTTCCAGAGGTAAGCAATCTGGCCACCACTCAGGAGCACTGGTAGGTTAGTCCAGAAAAGGAATCCCTGGAACCCTGGTTGCACGGACCCCCTCTGCCATGGGAGGGGCTTCTTCCAGAAGAGTTTCTCTTGCATGATCTCTTATGGGGTGGCTCCTCATAGAGTAGGTCTGAGGAGGACTAAGAAGATAGCGGACTCTGCAGTAGGGTATCTTGCTGCTCTTGTGCCTGCTATCCCAAGGTAACAGACTGTGACAGCTGGGAGCCAAAGGATACATAAATGTGATACTCCAATGGGGATGGTGCCATCTGTGAGCCTGCTGAGGTTAGGACTCTCTCCATAATCTGGAAAGTAGGCCCGCCCAAAGAGAGATGGGAGCCTGGAACTGAGAAAGACAACCTCAGAACGTAGGTCACACCCCACTCCGATAAGCTGCCTCCCAGGGTAGGAGCTGAGAGAGGACTTGTAACTGCCAGGGCACCAGGAACCATACACAGCTCTGTGGAAAAAAATCAGAGCCGATCCAAGGATTCTGGAGCCGACAGCCAAATCATAAATCATATAAAAGAATATCAGAAATAGATATAGTAGGTATGCAAAACAGAGTTAGAAACACACTACAAGACTGCTTAGAATTGAGAGTTTTAGATTATGAGCTATATCAGTATCTTGTCGTGTACAAAGTATTGGTTCCGGTCATGCAAGGTATGCTGAAAGTAAATAAGGATCCTTTGAATCCACTGATGAGACCCATCATCTCAAGCAAGGGATGGTGTACCGAAAGCATATCTATATATCTGGAAAAGGTCATGAGACCTCTGGTTGACCAAAACCAATATATCTTAAAAGATTCTAAGAATTTCCTAGTCGATCTATTTGAATTTTGTACCACTAATGGAAGCTTTACAAGCTACACTATGGTAAGTCTTGATGTTCAATCACTATTCACAGTGATTCTCAATCAGCAGGGCATATATATGTTAAGGTGGTTTTTGGACAACCATTGGGTAGGGAACACAGCACAGAAAGAGTTGGTAACACTGCTAATGGAGCTTGTTCTTGAAAATAATGCCTTCATTTTTTATGACCATACATATCTTCAATCAGATGGCGTAGCTATGGGCATACCCTGTGCCAATAGATACGCCAACATTGTTACGGCCGTATGGGAAGATGAACATATATTAAAAGGTAGATTCAACAGCCACATTAAGTTCTATAGGAGATTTGTGGATGATCTTTTCTTCATATGGGAAGGTACTGAAGATGAATTAGCTGAATGCTTTAGCTTTTTGAATAACACGTCTAGCTTTCTAAAATTCACTATGAAGAGTTCTACTGTGCTATTAGACTTTCTTGACATCAAAATCAGTGTCACTGAGAAAGGTAAACTCACCACTGGTGTACACAGGAAAGACTGTCATAGAAATGCATATCTCCATAGAACAAGCATGCAGCCACAACATGTGTTTGACAACAATGTAAGGGGGCAAGGGATGAGGTTATCTAGGTTGTGTGTGGATTCTGAAGATTTTGAGACTGAAATGTCTAGCCTACAAGACAAGTTCATACAAAGAGGATATCAACAGAGGAAAGTGAAGAACAAAATAGAAAAAGTTAAAGATGACAGAGGTGAACAAGGGAAACTTTA